>NC_090650.1:46984821-47089821 GCF_040937935.1 Hyperolius riggenbachi | reverse complement strand
CAATATGTCTAGATGAGAGACTTGTTACAATTTCAAAAAAAGTACCCACTCCATTTTATTTACTTTTTTGTAACTATAAAATTACCCTTTATGGTCAAGGATGTCCCACAGGGATGCCCTGGTTAGCCCAGTCAGATAATGTTGAAAAAATGCAAGTGACGGATTGAATGGTGCCTCTTAAATTTAGTCCCTCATCCACACAGGCTACTTGAGAAGCCAGGAAAGGTTGGACAGCTGCATACCTTTTCTGAACCATACCAGGCCACATACTAGTAGCTTTCAACAATGTAACCTTGCAAGGCGGGCAACAAACCATCCCACATTTCAAACTACACACGTAAAGCAAACCTGAAGTGAAAATAAACGTATGCGATACTAGTTGACCTAAGCCCGTTTAAAAATAGGCTCTTGGTCTTTTCACGCTGCCACCGCCAGTCAGTGCGCATGCGCACACACTCCCGGCTCCCTGTCCCCGTCCTCCTGTCTTAATGACTGTCTGTCCTGCACATGCGCAGTAGCGCAACACACTGACACAGGATGATGTAGGGACACAGGGATATTATTAGGTAGGATGAATTGTATCTGTAGAACATCAGCAGCAAAGAAAAGAGTCTTTTCCAGTACAGGACGAGTTAAAATAAAAACAACCTTCAGTTATCTATGCAAAAGAGCTTCTCTGAGCTCTTCCACCACATACAGTGCTGTTTTCTGAAGTACTTAAACAGCCAAATGCCCGTGTGTACAGTTCATTGAACTATATATTTCTGCTTAAGTCCATCGAATTTTCCCCATCGATATCCGATCAGTAGAGTAACGTTCGTCTGTGTTTTTGCATCGTTTGCATCTCATAGCTTCAGATCTTAAAGATCGAGGCGGAACGACCGTAGGTAGATTTCCATGAGCTAACTTTCCGTGGGTACTTTACTTTATTTGCTTCTGTTCTGTGGACTGGAGTTAAAGGCTTACATCATCTCTACAGGAGTACATGCATGGGCAGCAAACCAAGTCCTTCCTAGACTCTGAGCGCTGCATCAAAATCAGCTGTTTGCTAACATTTAATTTCTTATTTACTCATCTCAGACACTCCATTAGACACACTTTTTGGCCAGGGCGCCTTGGCAGAAGACCGACGTACGGATAGGAAGGGAGAACCAGTTGAAGTGTCTGTTACAAAGGCTGCCAGGCGGCTGATCCTTATCTCCACGCTGGCGCAGTCAGTTACAGTGCTGTACAATGGCAGGTTCTAGGCAGGGCTTTCTCCCTTGCGTTTTTTTTTCCGGAGCTGCACAGTGAAATCCATCATGCCGCAGGGCTCCACGACTTACAGAAAGCCTTGCGTGACTTAATGTCCCTCAAATGTGTTTGCGGTAGATCCACAGCTAGAATTTTAAAAACTGTTTCCTCTATTACCCGTTAGTTTAAAGGATTGTGTAAGCTGGCCCTATTCATCATTTTGTTTGGCTTTTACGGAAAGGCTTAAATCTCCTGGTAAGTAGCCAGCAGGCATTCCATCTTTCTGGATACAAAAAAAGGCTGCTACACAGTTGGACTATCTGGGGGTCTTCTGACTGATCACAAACACAAAGCTTCGGAGTGCTGTGGCTGCCGGCTAGGCTGGTGTTTGTACTTTACTAAGAACGAGGAGATCCTACAGAAGCGAGGACTATGTCATCTAACAGAATGCTGGAGTACTTTACATAACTTTTGTGTGGACCTGTATCCAGGGCTGGTGGTGGGCCCAGGGAAAATGCCTCATGAGTGGGCTTCTGTTCTGTCCCAGAAAGCTGCATGGCTCTTGGCTATTTCTCTAACATGCAGCAGTGGTGAGCCTGTTCTTTTAGCCTCCATGTAAGGCCCCCGTACCCACGATGTTTTTTTTCGAAGCAATTTTTATTTTATTTTATAATTTACTTTCATTTCTCATTATGTGGGTACATGCACACAATTACAAGGATGACTTTTTGTGATGCCTGTTGATAACGACCGTGATGACTGACTGGATCTTTAAGATCCCCGACGACTCCAACACACAGTGCCGTGACCGTTTGAATGGTCGTATCCCACAGGTAGGAGGATAAATTGGGGATCCTTCGTTCGTCGGGAGGCATCGCTGTAAGGTTCCCCCGATCCATCTTCGGGCGAGTAGCTTTAGATGGGTAGTGGCCTATCTCTGCCTCGTTGCAACTTTTTCCCATGAAGAGTTGGCAGCATTCACACTGGCTGGATAGTGCAATATATTCAGCAAGCTCCCTGAGGCCCCTTTTACACTTTATCAGTTGCTCTCAGTTAAAACTGAAAGAAAACTGATTTTTAAAGTAATGCCCATGTTTCCCTATGGCACAGTTCCCACTATACACGTTTTAACCGAAAGCTTTTTCACAATGCACTGGTATGGAAAGCGCATACCAATGCGCACTAACTGATACCGACGCATTAAGTGTAAAAGGGACATTACACTGCTACTGCGCGTGCCCTAGTGGCTGCAGCTCAAGCGCTTTGAGTCTGCTTTGAGTCCACCAGGAGAAAAGTGCAATTGTTATTTGGCTTGTCTTGTTTTAGAGGCACCGTAGTGACACATACTGTAGTAGAATGCAGTAAATTATTTAGAATATCCCTTTACGTTAATTTTTCTAGTTTCAGCATCAGAAACACTTCCTATATCTATATACAATTTTTTTACTATTTATGTAGTGCGGACATCTTCCGTAGCACTTTTCAGAGTATATAGTCTTGTCACTAACTGTCCCTCTGTGGAGCTCACAATTTAATCCCTGTCATAGTCATATGTCCATCATTGTAGGGTCAATTTTAGAGTGAAGCCAATGTTTTTGGGAGGTGGGAGGAAACCATATATTGCTGTATAGTGAATGTAGCTCCGCCCTCTCAGCAATGCTTAAAGAGGAACTCCAGCTTAAACAAACATACTGTCATAATACAATACAATAACATTTGTAAAGCGCTTTTCTCCCATAGGACTCAAAGCGCATTAAGCTACATGCTGTAGTAGTAGTTAGGTATGTTAATTAAAATAGGTAGTATTGCCCACCCTGGTTTAAAAGAACAGGCAAATGTTTGATTTCATGAGGGCAGCCATCTTTTCATCTTTTTGGTTGAAAGGAGGTGACCGGGAGCATGAGACAATGTTCGAACTGTCCTGTGTCCTGATCACCCCTCCAAGTTGCTAGGCGACCAGAGCAACAACATAGGAAATCCCATCATGTTTGGCACAGCACCAGGGGAAAAATGCCCGGGCAGTTTTCTTTGATGGGCAGAGCTTAGCTTCTGCATAGCTAATAATTCAGCTTAGGTAATAAAAACAAAGTTTTGATGCCGTGAAGCTGTTAAAGAAACACCAAGCCTTTTCAGTGCTGCTGAGTAGATTTTTAGGCTGGAGGTTCACTTTAACCTTGGCTGTTAAAAGATATACAGAATTCTCTTCCCCACTGCATCCTGGGAGACCAGGTATATTTTGTATTGGCTACAGGCTACATTCCACAGAGATCGCTTGACAGGACTGAAGACTATCGGACGATCAGATGTCATTTATGTGTGCACTGGAACAATTAAAGCTGCATTGTTGCAGACAAGTCTGTGTGGATCCCTCTTTTAATTTACGGGACTGAAGTTGTCACCGCCTGTAATACATTTCAGAATGTAAATCAGTGCGAGGAAAGATGTTTACAATGCACGCACTCAGGTTAATTTATAAACCAGACCATTTTTTACGTGTGTGTCGATAGCCAGGCATCAATATCCCCAGTATAGATAGCTAGGCATGGGTGTCCCAAGTATAGCCAGCAGCCATTACTTACCTCCCAAGCTCCAGCAATGAGCAGCTTTACCCCCCTCCACTCTGCACGGCATCCCTGCTCACACTGCTGCTAAGTTCCGAGTCCCAGCTTGATGACGTCATCAAGCCGGGACCCAATTAGAGCCAGAGCGAGCAGAGGGGAGCGACAATCGCCAGGGAACGTCAGGAAGATCATAGTGATCATGAGCTAATCGCCATGGCTCCTGATCAGTGAGGGGAAATGCCGGCTGTCGTATGACAGCTTAATCTCCATTCTCGGGTGCGTATGATCGCAGCAGGTGGTGTAAATCCTACGCCGCATCAGGCTTAGGCAGCAACAAGTGCAGCGTAAGGATTTACTATGCGCGGTCCCCAGGAGGTTAATATTGTAAAGGAAAAATTAAGCAATTTTATTATTTTCACTACAGTTCCTCTTTAAGTGTAACAGTTAGTTTGTTGACATTGGACAAAACTGCAAAATGTCTTACAGGGCATGACTGGGTATTTAAAAACATGATGGGATATAATATGAGGGTATCAGTGATGCCCTAGAATAAGTCGGGCCACATCCTAGGAACCAGATAGTCTGGCCTCCTTAGGAATGATGGCTGGCTCCCAACTTTTCTCTAACTGAAGCTACTAGTAATTTCCTTCTGGCACCTGGAATAGTCAGATTGACTTGTGAATTATATATTAATTTCTCCACTTCTGCCATAGACAGTTTAGGCCCAGCTTATTGCCAATTAACGAAGAGTGGAAGAAAAAGGTGGCGCACTCCTGGCTTGCGTGCTACTAAGTTTTTATTGAGACAGAAAGCACACTACATGTTGCAGGCCTTGGTGGGCCTTCCTCAGGGGTACAATGTAAAATCTGACCCAATACACCTATAGACACATAAGAGAAACCTCATCGCAATCAGTAGCCGATACCATCAGAATCCTTTTCTCGAATAAATCGCCAGGTCTGTGTCTCTGATATTGTGGTGAAAACCCTCTCACTCTGTAATGTTAGGGCCGTGCGGCGTGGTTATATGAAGTAATGGCTGTTTCCAACTGCCAAGCAAGCAGTATGCCCCTCTGTGCATATAAAAACAAGGAACACCAAGAGCTCCAATAGTGTAAAATGTACTGGTAAATGGTTACTAGATAAAGTAAATATTAATACTCACAAACCAGGGTTACCATTAGGCAACCACTGTAAAGGCAGGTGGGGAGATTTTCCTGACCCCACTCAGGAATAAGAAGTCGCTCTCTGTAGATGAGAAAAAAGGGGGTTCAACCCTCCACCCAGGGTGGACTCCATATTATGCAGGAGAACAGAGGCGCCAAAAGGATGAAAGGAAGCTAAATGAGCTTAAAAAACAAATTCTTGGTAAATAGAGGAAGGAAGTAGTGGTGGACTTACCTCCTCCAAGTAGACACACAACGACTGTAGTAAAGACAGTCAATATATGTTATTTATGAACTCCAAATATGCAACACGTTTCGCAGGTTTGATCCCGCTTCATCAGGCAATAACAACGGAGCAATAGCATATGTGGTCAGTAGAAGAGCCAGGCACCTCTGTCAAACACAGAGGTGCCTGGCTCTTCTACTGACCACATATGATATTGCTCCGTTGTTGTTGCCTGATGAAGCGGGATCAAACCTGCGAAACGCGTTGCAAGTTTGGAGTTCATAAATAAAATATATTGACTCTGTGTGCATATAATTTACTGGCTACCCACAATCCAACCTAGGAAAAGACACAAGGTCACAATAAATGCATGGTGCTTCAGCACTGTAACTACACCTACATGCTTGATTAAATACTGTGTCTTACAGTAACAATAAAATTGTAGCTGTGCTCATGCATTCATACCCCTATGGTGTACTCCATCCATTGACTTGAATCCAGCGGGCCTATTCCTTGAATAAAGCCTTTTCTCAGTCACTTCCAATGTTGCTTCTGGATATGTGAAGTACGAAACTAACCACCTCAAATCTTAGTGCTGCTTAAAGAGGAACTCCAGTAAAAATAATGTAATAAAAAGTGTTTCATTTTTACAATAATTCTGTATAAATGATTTAATCAGTGTTTGCCCATTGTAAAATCTTTCTTCTCCCTGATTTACATTCTGACATTTATCACATGGTGACATTTTTACCGCTGGCAGGTGATGTAGCTGCTGCTTGCATTTTTGGCAGTTGGAAACCGCTGTAAACAGCCATTTCCAACAATGCAACAAGGTTCACAGACAAACTGCCAGGAACGTGGTCCTCGGAGCTTCTTGTGGGAGGGGTTTCACCACAATCTCAGCTATACAGAGCCCCCCGACGATCAGTTTGTGAAAAGGAATAGATGTCTCATGTAAAAGGGAGTATCAGCTGCTGATTAAGATGAAGTTCAATTCTTGGTCACGGTTTCTCTTAGGCTGGTTTCACAGTGGGACGTTACAGGCGCACGTTAGTGCAGCCTGTAACGCAGCCCACCGCACAGCAATTAAAAATCAATGGGCTGTTCACAGTGCCCACGTTGCGTTACTTAGTAACGCTGCGCCATAAGTCAACGTACTGCATGCAGTACCTTGTAAGCGGCAGAGCCGCGTTAGACTGCTTGCACATGCTCAGTAACATTGGGGAGGAGCGGAGAGCGGCCGGGCACATGGCTAATTAATATTCACTGCACTCAGTGACGTGCAGTGTTTACTTCTTGGAACGGCCGCTCTGTGCGGCGATTGGCCGGCGGGACCACGTGATGCTGCATGCGTCCAAGAGTACGCATCACGGACGCCAGGGTGAGCTGCACAACGCGGCTCACTCTGACGTCCAAAGCAGGGAGCACCAGGCGTTGTGTTAGGGGCACGTTATGCGACCATAACGTCCCCTAAAACGCAACGTCCTGGTGTGAAACCAGCCTTAAACACCAATAAATCTAGAAGTATTTTATCACCTCCCAAGATTTGTATGCCAGAGGATAACTATGCCAAATACTTGTATAGGGATGGCTGTGTCCGTACCATATAGATCTGCATTTACTAAGCTTTGAAAAAGTCTAAATAGTTCATAAATATTTAAAGGGAATCTGAAGTGAAAATAAACTTATGATATAATGATAATGTATGTGTTGTACAGCTAAGAAATAAATCATTAGCAGCAGAGATATTAGTCTAATATTGTTTCCAGTACAGAAAGAGTTAAACTCCAGTTATCTATGCAAAAAAGCCACTAATCTGGAGAGAGCTCTCTTCTGAAGCTTCTCTCAACTGTCTGTTACTGTATTTTATTTTTTCTGCAGATGGCAGTTCAAAAGTTCACTGGCCTGCTCTATGAAATCATTTAGAATGCGGAGTAGTGTGTAAACTGCAAATATTAGAGAATGATGCAATGTTAAAAAAAAAAAACCCCAAAAACTAGATAACTGAAAATAAAATAAAAAATATGAGACACTTTTCTTGGCTACTAGTGTTTTAGTGATTATCCATACTACAAAACCAATTCATTGTATCATATTTTTTTTTTTCCGCTTCAGTGTCTCTTTAATACATTAAAAGCTAGATTATTGGAAAGTTCCAAGATTTGTTGTAAATATGAAAACATTTGGAAGGCATTTAATGTAAAGTAAACCTGAAGACTTGTTGGTGGCTAAATTTTATGCATTGCTTGACTGCATTATTTTCATTATTATGCATTTGTGTAGTACTGGCCCATTTTTCCACAGAGCTTTGCAGAGTACTTTGAAAAATGAACGGCGCTAACTCTCCCTCAGTGGAACTTTTGTCTAATGTCCCCACCACAGCTTAAGGCTGCTTCCACACAGGGATGTTACAGGCGCACGTTAGTGCGCCTGTAACGCTCCCCCAACACACAGCAATGTAACACAAGTGGGCTGTTCACACAGCCCACGTTGCGTTACATGTAAGTTAATGCTGCACGTTGTCGGGAAAGTGCAGCATGCTACGGCGTTAGAGCGGTTATAGCCGCGTTAGACTGTTTGCACATGCGCAGTGGGGGCGGAGAGGAGGCGGGGAGAGCCAGCTACAGTAGCCGCGCACATGGCTACTTAATATTCACTGCACTGGCGGCCGCTAATTGGCCGGCGGGACCACGTGATGCGGAGTGTCTCGCTCCGCATCACGTGGTCCCGCCGGCAATCAGCGCCACTCTGGGAGACCTTATAGGGATAGAGCCGCCTAACGCGGCTCACTCTACCGTCCTCTCTTGCAGCACCATACGATGCGTTAGGTGCACGTTATGCGACCTTAACGTGGCACCTAATGCAACGTCTTGGTCTGCAAGTAGCCTAAAGGTAGCCATACACTGGTCGATTTGCCATCAAATTCGACCAACAGATAGATCCCTCTCTGATCGAATCTGTTCAGAGAGGGATCGTATGGCCACCTTTACTGCAAACAGATTGTGAATCGATTTCAGCCTGAAACCGATCACAATCTGTGGAGCTGTCGCTGCTGACTCCCCCCCTCATACATTACCTGTTCCGGCGCTGGTCCCCGCTGTCCAGACCGTTCCTGCAGCTTCTGAACTTCCTGTCCAGGGGAAGTTTAAACAGTAGAGGGTGCTAGAGGAAGTTCTGTGTAGCTGCAGCCGGTCCGGAACCCAGCGGGGACCAGGGGACTCACGCCGGCCGGAACAGGTAATGTATACCCGCTGTATTGCGTCGGTCGTTGGGCATTCGAACGCCGCTATCGATGCACTCCCGACCCGCCGGCGATTGAGAAAAATCTTCCGCACGGACGATTCGACGGGAACGATTTTCAGACGGAAATCGATCGTTCTGTCAGCGGTGTGCGCGGCGATTTCACAGCCAATTCGTTCACTGAGATCGAATTGGCCGTATATCGGCGGGAAAATCGTTAGGTGTATGGGCCCCTTAAGGCCTATTCAAAAAGAAGCTGACTCCATTTCTTGGTGGTATGGTTTTTGTATTTTCTATCATTTTCCTGGGAGTTCAGTCTAAAGTTGGGATTGGCTTTTTTTTTGTGTTTTTATTTATTTTTTTTACTGTCCAGCATCCTTTATTTTGGCTTTGTGTCTTGATTTTGCTACCGGCAAGCTGTAATCCCCCATTAACACTTATGGTCATCTTTTGGGCCTTTTTGGTAATTGAGATAAAATAAATAGGAGTATGGCAGCCCCTTCTGCTTCAGCTTCCCGAGCTAATCTCTGCTGAGGAAGAGAAAGGGGTATATTCTCCAAACATTTGTGCGTGAGTTTGTTGATTTAGACACATTTTGCCCATGTGTGGCAGGAGTTTTTGTTTTTGCTAATTTGTTACCGTTGTATATTTTTTTTTTTTTTTTTTTTTTGTGGTGAGCACCTTTCAGCTCCGGGGGTACTGATAGAGATGGCCAATTGCATGCACCTAAGGTAAAAATGACTGAGCCTGTCATGTCAGGCTCTCATAATGAGGACAGATGGGGGTAGGTCACGGAGCTAAATACTTACCTGTTCTGGCGTCCTCCCTCCAGGCATGGGATTATGCCGACCTCCTCTGAGAATGGACCCTGGCCATTTTTTTTCCCCCAAAACCACAGCTGAGGCTCTGGCAATGCCCACCTGCATTGCTGCAGCCAGTCCCCAGCTCAGCAACCACTGCTTTATTGGTGTCTGCCAAGCTGGGGAGGCCCGCGGCAATGCAGGCAGAGGTTTCCAAAGAGCTCCTGCAGTCTTACGAAACACCCCTGCGACGGCACACTGCACTGCCGAGGAGGGAGGGGGGAACGTCACCTGTGACCTGAAGTATATAACCCTTCATCCCCCTTCCCCATCCATCCTTATTAAGGCAGAGCCTGTCGTAATTTGCATACTATTTTTTTGATAAAGGAGCACCCTGCCTTATTGGAAATTTACCTCTGTAGTTGGCCAACTATTTTTTAGAGGCCATCATTCCATCGCAGGGTCCCTCTGCACCATCTTGCCGCACTCCTGGCTGTTAAAGACTGCATCTGGGCTGGGCATGTGAGAGTAAGGTCTGTGCATGCCCAGTAGACTGAAGCCGCACCTGAACTGCTCTTTTCTTCTGTGCATGAGCGCTTTGTTCTACTGGGCATGTGCAAATAAGGTTTGTGCATGCCCTGTTAAACAAAGGCTCCTGCATGGCTACGGTCACAGCCAGAAGAAACTTACCGTATATACTCGCATATAAGCCGACCCGCATATAAGCCGACCCCCCAACTTTTCCCTGAAAAAACTGGGAAAAATGATTGACCCCCATATAAGCCGGGGGTAGGAAATGCTGGATTGGTGCAGCCCCCCAGTGTGTCCCAGTATAGCTAGTATAGTGCCCAGTATAGGTAGGTAGTGTCCAGTATAGCTAGTATAGTGCCCAGTATAGCTAGTAAAGTGCCCAGTATAGCCAGTATAGTGCCCAGTATAGCGCCCAGTATGGGTAGGTAGTGCCTCAGATTAGCTAGTATAGTGCCCAGTTTAGCTAGTATAGTGCCCCAGTATGGCTAGTAAAGTGCCCAGTTTAGCCAGTATAGTGCCCAGTTTAGCTAGTATAGTGCCCAGTTTAGCTAGTATAGTGCCCAGTTTAGCCAGTATAGTGCCCAGTTTAGCTAGTTTAGTGCCCAGTTTAGCTAGTTTAGTGCCCAGTTTAGCCAGTATAGTGCCCAGTTTAGCCAGTATAGTGCCCAGCATAGGTAGGTAGTACTCCCGGCTCTCCCCCCCCCCCCTCCCCGCCGCTGCTATTACCTGCAGGCAGCGGCCGCTTCCTAATCCGCGTTCCTCTTCTTAAACTTTTCAGCGTGTATCACAGCAGCGCGCCCGGCGCTGCTGCTGTGACGATGCAGAGTGCAGGAAAGAGCGCGGCTCCCTATAACGGCCATCTGTATCGCCGTTACCAAGGGAACCACTCTTTCCTGCCCCTGCATCGTCACAGCAGTGATACACGCTGAAAAGTTTAAGAGGAACGCGGATTAGGAAGCGGCCGCTGCCTGCAGGTAATAGCAGCGGCGGCCGCGGGGGGAGCGGGGAGCGGGGCGCGGAACACCCACCACCCACCACTATACCACCAGGGAAGACTCGCATACAAGCCGACCCCCCAACTTTTGACCCCCTTTTTGGGGGTCAAAAATTCGGCTTGTATGCGAGTATATACGGTAATGGGTGTAGCAAACCCTGTGCTGGAACGGTGGGCTGTAGGAGGATCGAGGAAGCTCATGGATGATCTTCAGCATACATGTCAAACTCTTGCCCGGGACCCAAATTTGGCCCGCAGAGCCATCAAATTTGGCCCACAAGTGGCTTTCCCACTTTGCGTTGTGTTTGGCCCACTCTAGACCACAAGGGAAGCTATAATGGAGGTGAAGCCTTAGCTCATCAAGGAAGCAATATGGAGGGAAGGGGTTTTTTTTAAACACCAGGGAACTATATAGGGAAGGAAGGTGGGCCACTAGACACCAGGGAGTTGTATAGGGGAGGCAGGGGCCACTAGACACAAGGGAACTGTTTAAGGTAAGGAGTTGGCCACTACTGTGTAGGGGTGGGAGGAGGAATTAGACACCAGAGAACTGTATAGGGGAGGGAGGGGTGCCATTGGACACCAGGGAACATTTATAAGCAAAGGAGGTGGCCACTAGACATTGAGGTTTTCGTGTGACTTGCTCCCAGTGTTTAATTTTGGCCCACTTTATATTTGAATTTGATATCCCTGATCTAGAGACTTTCAACTACGTAGGTAAATGTTTAACATATTCTTTTTTTTAAATCCTTTTCTTGAGGGTACCCCTTAGGGCATGTAAGCCCACTTAAATAGAAGTACACTAACCCTTTAACTGTGAAATTACACTTTAAGATTGTGGTTGTAAATGAATGCAGTTGATAAATAAGCTCATTGTATATACGCTGTGTGCGGTGTGTTAGATGAAGCATTGTATTTTACAACAAATCAAGATGGTAAATTGCCGGAACAAAGAATGCCTTAGCACGTATAATGAAAGCTGTCAGAGATAATAGGGAGGGAAATTGAGTGTGGCTTTTATTGATACAGCTCATAGCACGTAGGTATACAGTGTCTTTATGTTCAATTTGGCCTTTCGTATGTTGAAGCTATCTTTGGAATTTTTTACATTTGTCTACCTATGATGACCTCATTTATGACACGCATCAGTGTGAACCCGTCACATGCCTGCAGTATAACATGCTTAGTCATTTTGGGGGTTGATGTGTTTTTTTATAGTCCATTATTTTTCGGTGCTGGTAGGTTTGTATTTAACAAAGCTTTTGAAAATTTCACCTTAAAATGAACCCGAGGTGTGAGACCTATGGAGGCTGCCATATTTATTTCCTATTAAACAATACCAGTTGCCTGGCAGCCCTGCTCATATATCTGGTCAGTAGGTTCTAAATCACACACCTGAAACAAGCATGCATCTAACCTTGTCAGATTTATCACAGACATCTGATCTGCTGCATGCTTGTTCAAGGTCTATGGTTTAAAGTATTGGCAGAGGATCAGCAGGACAGCCTGGCAATCTGCATTATTTAAAAGGAAAATAACATGTCAGTCTCCATATCCCTCTCGCCTCTGGTTACCTGTAACTAAGATGAATGGAGAAAAGGATTTTTACTTACCTGGGGCTGCTTACAGCTTGCTGTAGTCCAGCTGCTCCCTCGATCTTCTCCCATTTCCCTTTGTTGGGTTGCAGTCAGCCCTGTAAACTCCATGCTCAAAAAATACACTAAAAATAAACCAAGAGTCCGCATGTGTGTGCGGGCGTGCACTTGATCCAGGAAGAGGAACAATGGGGGGCATTGCGACAACTGAGGGAAGCCTCATTAGGATCCTGAGACTTCCCTCTCTAAATAGTGTCAGATTTTGAACCCGAGCTTCAGGTTGGGGTCACTTTAAAGTCCACTAAGCAACTATTCGTCAAATCGATCTCCAACTAAGGGGTGTTCGTGAATGGAGCCTCAGTGCTACTTGCAAAGGGAATCTGAAATTCACCCTTGTGGTACATTTTTATGAAGAAATTGTGTGCTCTAATATTAACCACACCATGATAATCTTTATAGACAGAGAGGACATTTTTGACTATGCTTTTTTTTTTTTTTTTAATAAAGATTAGCTGCCGAGCCTGTCACTACATTCTGGTCTTCTGAGTGTAGCCATGGAAATGCTCATACTCTGCCCTGAACTTTGACCCTGTGAATAGATCTAGAGGGTGAGGTAGACAGAGAGGACATTTTTGACTATAGTTCCACTTTTTATAAATATGAGATCTGTGGTCCCATCAAAGCCTGGTTATCTGGAGGTGTTCAGAAGCGGCAATATGGGGTGAGCATTCCTAAGGCCACGTTCACATCATGAAACGCAGATGGCCGTGCGTTCGGAACGCAACGTGTCCGAATGCAAGCCATCTGCTCTTCAATGCGTTGCGTGGCTGATCCCAATCACTGAAAGTGAATGGGTCAGCCACCCGTTTTGGTAAAAAAATGTGTGCAGCATTGCGTTCCCGGACCGCACTGGTCCGGACCGCATGCAGTGTGAACACCAGACAGTGCAGTCTATGCACTGTCTGTCGTGCGTGTCGGCCTGCTGCGCGCTTGCCGAAATCTGGACGGCAACGCGTGCAATGTGAACGGGGCCTTATGCCTTTTTTTTGTTATAGATTAGCTGGCGAGCCTGTCATTACATTCTGGCCTTGTGAATGTAGCCTAGCATGGAAATGCTGATACTCTGCCCTCAACTTTGACCCTGTGAATAGAAATGGAATGAGAAACGCTCAGAGCAGGTTGGTGTCATTTTTTCCTTCTTTCTTACAAATATTCGGTGTAGCAGACCCAGGAACTGATGACATCGCAGAGACGCCAGTCTGATTTGTTGCTTCGCAGCCTCAGCAGTTGTGAAGGGACCTCTCCAGCATTCTGTACTCGGAACTTGTGGAATGTGTCCATTAGGGAAGTCATTGATTAGGAGAGAATACTCGCCAGCATTGGTTGGAATGACTTAATAACTTTTAGTATTGTCTGCGGCTTGGAGCTTTGTCAGGCTCAGATGGATGGTGATGACTGCCAGGATATTACAAATTCTAATGAAAGAATTGCACATTATGGGGACTGCCTCTTTAATGCAGATGAGTCTTATTTAATGTACAGTGCTGAGTAATCTATCTGTGCTTTATAAATAAAAGATATTAGTAATAATTTATCTATCTGTGATCCTAGTTGTTATAGTGGAGCTCTTTCTTTAAGGAGACAGTGCACTTTCCCAGTGTCTTATGCAGCTGTACGCACGGATCGGGAGGGCTTCCCAGTCCATTCATGCAGCTGCATAAGACACTGTACTGTAGGTCGGAGGAAGCCGGCAGGTCCCGCGAAACGCGTCGTCCTGTTCCGTGTCCATTAAAATTATTATCCTTACCTGTTTTATTACCCACATTTTCCCATTGCGTACTACATTGGGGCGCCGCCTTCCACAATATTGTGGGACACCTATACATGTGCTAGATTCTCAGCCAAGGCAACTATTCGGTGCTGTCTAGCATGTGGATAAGGCTCTTATACTTAATCA
This sequence comes from Hyperolius riggenbachi, assembly GCF_040937935.1. Lineage (NCBI taxonomy): Eukaryota > Metazoa > Chordata > Amphibia > Anura > Hyperoliidae > Hyperolius > Hyperolius riggenbachi. The sequence continues at coordinate 47,075,519 of NC_090650.1, read as the reverse complement.
CTTTTCTTATTCAGAGAAGCAAAACTGAGCTCCCTTTATCAGTTGCTTTGTGTCAATCTGCAAAAGTGCCAGCTGTTCAGTTAGGAGTTGCGTCTACCAGTACCTTCCACAGTACCAGGGAATTCTAGAGAATTTTCTGTGTATGTAAACTGTGTACATAAAAACCATCCCATACTTCAGACAACTCCTGGATCGGTTTTCAATGTGTTTTTAAACTGTTTTGACCTACTTCTAACCTTTAATACCGGGGTAGCTAAAGTTTTTAGGCCAAGGGCCATATAAACGTTCTTGGGAGTGCTAAGTGGCCGAACTAGCCTATGCCTGTGACATTTTGCCAAAACCTTTCCATGAAAAATAACCCATATACTGTGTCTAGTTAGCACAGTGGCAGCTGTTAATCAGTGGCTGTTACTGCCGCTGGCATTGTGGAAGCTGCTAATCAGTGTCTGTTACTGCTGCTGGCATAGTGGCAGCTGCTAATAAGTGGCTGTTACTGCTACTGGCATAGCGGTGGCTGCTGATCAGTGCCTGTTACTACTTCTGGCATAGTTGCGGCTGCTAATCAGTGGCTGTTACTGCTGCTGGCACAGTGGCAGCTGCTAATCAGTGCTTGTTACTGCTTCTGGCCACTGCATGTAGCACCGCATTTATGGCCTGCAGGCCGCATGGAATTAACAATTGTAGAGGGCTTTGGGGGCCACCAGAAATGGCTCAACTGGCCGCACATGGGCCCCGGGCTGGACTTTGGACACGCCTTGTTCATACAGCACTCTAACCTTTAAAGGGAACCAGAGAGGAACGTAAAAAAAAAAAAAAGAAAAAGCTTTTATACATACCTGGGGCTTCTTCCAGCCTCATAAGCCTGGATCGCTCCCACGCCGCCATCCTCCACTTCCTGGATCGGCGGCACCGGGTCTCGTCACTTCCGGTGGACGCGGCCAATTGTCCGCATCACAGGGGCTCCCTCCATACCCGTACGCATGCGTCTGCGCAGTAAGCAGAATTATGCGTACGTATATGGAGGGAGCCCCGTGTGATGCGGACAATTGGCCGCGTCTGCCGGCTGACTGGCGGTCATGACGGGAACCGGTTCCGGCGGATCCAGGCAGCAAAGGACGGCGGCGTGGGAGCGATCCGTGCGTATGGGGCTGGGGGATGCCCTAGGTATGTATAGAATCTTTTTCCTGGGGTCTCTGGTTCCCTTTAAAGAGAACCCGAGGTGGATCTTCGGTGGGCAGATGGGACACAGTGGCATGTTCTCTGCCTAATGACATGGCTCTGTGTCTTCTCACCGCCTCTCTCTGCCCCCCCCCCCCCCCCACACACACACACACACACACCGCCGCACTATAGCCCCCCCGAGTTTAGCGTCAAGATTTGCCACTAACTCGAAGGTAAACACAGGGGAGAGGAATTCCCTGTTCAAAACGCCTGCCAGGGGCCTTCATGCAGGATTTCCTGAGCTGCCATTGGGTAGCTCTCTCCCTGGCCACGCCCCCTGCAATTCCCCGCCTCCCAGCTTGCTGCAAGAGACAGTCTCTCCGTGCAGCTTCGTGACCGAGAGGTCACAAAAGTGAAAGTGGGCCATTGCGGCCCACGGAAGCAGCGTTTTTTTGCGGCTACCTGATCCACTCAACCCCGCGGATCAGGTAGCCTACTTTTTTTTTTTTTTTTTTTTTTTTTTTTTTTTTTTTTCCAGCCCACCTCGGGCTCTTTTTAACAACAAAAATACGCAATAAAACATACTGTATATTTTGTACATGAAGACAACTTTGTATCTCTGAAATGTTGTAGCACAAGTCGTTTGAATGTAGGTGACTGTCAAATCTATCTCTATCTCTCTCTATGTATGTGTGTCAAGTTATAATGTATCTGTTTTTTCCCCCTCTTTTTTTTAAATGGTTTATTTTTAGTGTATTATTTGAGCATGTATACCGCAGTTGATTTTTGTGTACTTCCTGCTTCCCTTTCCCCTAACCGTACACCAAAAGTGGCTTTTAATGGAAGCGATCTTCTCTTAAAATGGGCAGTTGTGCGAGCCATAATGTTCATTGATAGTAAAATCAATGAGGAATTGATTGTAAAGGATTAATCCTTAGAGGCTTTCCTCGAATTACCACAGTCTTCGAGTAAAGTGCTCACTTAAAGCATCTAATGCATTAAATGTATACCCAAATAACCCTTCAAATGCAGAAATAAATAAAAAAATAAATCTAAAAATACAGATCCAGTTAGTCTTAACATTAAATCCCACCATGGATCCAACAGGAAATTATTTTACACGCCTTTTGCATTTTATTTTCTAAATAAATTCATTTATTTTCTTCAGTGTAATTTTTTTTTCTTCTCCATTATAAATACATTTTCAATTTAAATACATAAATATAAGCTCCCCCCCCCCCCACCCTACTTCTCCCTCTCATTCACTCAGAATAACACTAGGTATCAATTTAATAATAAGTATGGAAGTAGCGACTGCATTTGTTGGTTTTAAATTGATTTACATGTCAAGACTGGCAGTTTAGCAGCTGTGCTATTATTCCTGGATTGGTCAATTTACTCCAGAAAAACCTACTACAGAGTCGCGGTGACCTGCATCACAATATAGGCCCCGTTTCTATTCCTGTAATTAGGCCTGCCACTAACTCGGAATATTTTTAATTAAAATATTTTGGTCAATGCGTTCCTCCAAATTAGGCCTTTCTGCGCTGATTTTAATTCTTGGCAGTGTGTGACCGGAATCCCCAATGACTGCGCCTCTCGGTTTTAAGATTAACAGGTTGTATGTGTCTTTAAAAAAATGTTGATTACCCTGCTGTGCCGGGCTGAATGCGCCTAATTTCTGCTCCCTTTTTTTTTTAATCTGGGGCCTGTTTTGAGGAGCAGCATGCTTTTTTTGTTTATCTGTTATTTATATTGTGACTCAGCCTATTCGGCAGAACTTTTTACTGAGGACATTGAACCTTTTTTAAAAAGGCGAGTAAATCCAGGCAACAATGCGGTCCCCACACCACAGCAAGCATGCTTACATAGTTATTTGGGTTGAAAAAAGACATACTTCCATCAAATTTAACCAGAAAACAAAAGTACAATACCAGCCTGCTCCCTCACATATCCCTGTTGTGACTCAATAAAGGATAACTGTGCAATCAAAACATTTTAGCTGTTTAAAATAAGCAAAATGGGAGCTTTAATACCAACAATAGGACCGGGTAGCGTTTATTCCAGAAATCCTAGCCGTTCTGTTGCGTGAGCTTACTCGGTCGATTGATTTGCTCCTATTTCCTCTGACCACTAGAGGTCACTGTTCGGAAACCATCAGTTATTCTGAATGAACAGATATTAATTTATATTGCACTGATATCTTCTGCAGTGCTTTTTTACAGAGTATATAATCTTTGTCAGTAGCTGTCCCTCAAGGGGGCTCACAATCTAATTCCCACCATAGTCATCGTAGTCTAGGGGGAAGCCAGCATTGTGCACTATCCTTCGGGGAGGTGTATGTACTGTCTTATGGGGTGGAAGAGAAGAAGCAGAGTGTTCTGTGCTTTGGGGAGGGCAGGAGAAGCAGCATGCATCCCAACTAAACATACTTAGGCAAATTTTAATAGCAATCGGGTTGATAAATGACTGTAAATGGTGGATTTGAGCAAAGTGGTGGACAACATGCAGATTCCACGAATTCAATGTGCTTGGCAGTGCGCTACAGCTAGCTTCCTGTTTTATGTACCTCCTTATAGTAGGAGTGGTTGAAGGTGGCGATAAAAGCCATCTTGCTTCCCCCCACCCCTTTTCCGGTAAAAAAAAAAAAAAAAAAAGTTAGATACTAACCTTAGTTGAGATAAGCCTCTTGGTCCCCGGTTCGAATCCCAGCCAGGTCAACATCTGTAAGAAGTTTGTATGTTCTCCTCGTGTCTGTGTGGGTTTCCTCCGGGCACTCTGGTTTCCTCCCACATCCCAAAAACCTATAGATAAGTTAATTGACTGCCCCCCCCCCCAAATTGGCCCTAAACTACGATACATACACTACACGATACACACATAGACATATGACTATGGTAGGGACTAGATCAGGCATGGGCAAACTTGGCCCTCCAGCTGTTAAGGAACTACAAATCCTACAATGCATTTGCCTTTGAGTCTGACTGTGGCTGTCAGACTCCTGCAAAGCATTGTGGGACTTGTAGTTCCTCAACAGCTGGAGGGCCAAGTTTGCCCATGCCTGGACTAGATTGTGAGCTGCTCTGAGGGACAGTTAGTGACAAGACTATATTCTTTGTACAGCGCTCCGTAAGATGTTGGCGCAATATAAATACTAAAAAATAGTGGCAGAGCCTGCTGTTTCAGGGTGTGGAATTTCAAGACCCCCATTTCTGTACAGGAAGTCAGCAATATGGATAATTGATGAGGTGCAAATATTTCAGAGTTCATGCAGGATTGTGTACATTTTGTATGCAGCTTGAAAGTGGGCCAATCAATCAATTTAAACCTTGGTGAGACTTGATTGGTCCACTTTCAAGCTGCATACACTTGCATAGAAAATGTGCATAATCCTGTATGAACGCTGAAATATTTGCGTCTCATTGGTCATCCCTAGTCAGCAAGCTACAGAGGGCTTGCTTGTGTATGGATAGGTCCACAGCTGCAGCCACACAGCAATAAAGAAGGTTTTTGGCATTTGAAATGTTACACTAAACAATTTGCGTGCTTTCAGAATTTAAAAGGGAACCTAATGTGTGAATATAAATTCCATGTGATCTGCACAGTTCAGAGGTTATAACAGAGCAGCATGAGTAAATGTTTAAAAACTACCCTTTTGTGGCAGAAAATACAGGTTTTGTTGTTTAGCCACACCCGCTTCTGAAAAAAAACACCACAGCAGTTTTCTGCCATTGCAAAGGCTTTGAGGCCCCATTCACACTTAAAAGCACAAAACTGTTTTATGTGGCTGATTTTACCGCGAATAGCGTGGATAAAATCACTGAACACTCTCGCGATTCAGATCGCTCCAGAATCGCGGCAAAATGCTGCAGGTAACACGTTTTGCAATTGCCACTAATCGCGAAACACCGGCGATCGGCAGCAATCACGTCAGTGAGATCACTGCCATAGGTCAATATTGCACCAGCGCTTTAAAAAGCGATAGCGATGCGGCGATTAGCTGGAATCCACCGCTAATCGCCCAAGTGAGAACGGGCCCTTAAAAAGCCATGTTCACAGTGGTGCATTGCAGTGTGACGGCCATTTTGTAACTTGGCTTACTGCACTGCAGTGCATCACCTATGCGACGTCCACAGTGTGGTGCGCGTGCTTAAAGGGATACTGTAGGGGGGTCGGGGGAAAATGAGCTGAACTTACCCGGGGCTTCTAATGGTCCCCCGCAGACATCCTGTGTTGGCGCAGTCACTCCCCAATGCTCCGGCCCCGCCTCCGGTTCACTTCTGGAATTTCTGACTTTACAGTCAGAAAACCACTGCGCCTGCGTTGCCATGTCCTCGATCCCGCTGATGTCATCAAGAGCGCACAGCGCAGGCCCAGTATGGTCTGTGTCTGCGCAGTACACTCCTGGTGACATCAGCGGGAGCGAGGACACGGCAACGCAGGCGCAGTGGTTTTCTGACTGTAAAGTCAGAAATTCCAGAAGTGAACCGGAGGCGGGGCCGGAGCATTGGGGAGTGGCTGCGCGGGAACAGGATGTCTGCGGGGGACCATTAGAAGCCCAGGGTAAGTTCAGCTTATTTTCCCCTGACCCCCCCCCCCCCCCCCCCCCCCCCTACAGTATCCCTTTAAGGCCTCTGCCTCTGACACAGGAGCCCTGGGTTCAAATCTTGGCTCTTCCTATTCAGTAAGCCAGCCCCTATTAAGTAAGGAGTTTTTGGCCAAGACTCCCTAACACTGCTACTGCCTACTGAGTGCGCCCTAGTGGCTGCCCTGCAAGCGCTTTGAGTCCGACAGGAGGACAGTGCTATATAAATACTGGATATATTATTGGGTAGGGTTTCCTGTCGCAATGTATGCTGGCATCGCTTTCTCTACTTTTCTCTCCCATCGATTTGTATATTCTACAAGATGTACTGTGCAGCTGCTCATTAATGTTGCCCTTGTTTGTCAATGTAATTACAGTAGTTTTATTTATGTACTTATTTTTGTATTTTAAATAAAAATAACCTGGGGTGGACAAATGTAATATGCATTTCAGGAGCTTGTCTGTCCAATCCAAGGGGAAGTAGAAAATGTCTAAAGGAAAGCTGTAGGGAGAAGAATATAGAGGCTTTTATTTCATTTTAAACAATACCAGTTGCCTGGCTGTCCTGCTGATTCTTTGCCTCTAATACATTTAGGCATAAACTCTGAACAAGCATGCAGCAGATCAGAGGTTTCTGACAAGATTAGGTGTATGCTTGTTTCAGGTGTGTGTCAGATCAGCAGGACTGCCAGGCAGCCGGTATTGTTTAAAATAAGATAAATATGGCAGCCTCCATAAACCTCTCTCACTTTAGGTTACCTTTAAAAGCCTCTTCTAGTGGCAGCAATCAGAGTAACGCTTAAAGGACCACTGTAGTGAAAATAATAGAGGCTGCCAAATTTATTTGCCTTTTAACAATACCAGTTTCCTGGCAGCCCTGCTGATCTGTTTGGTTGCAGTAGTGTCTGAATAACACAAGAAACAAGCATGCAGCAAATCTTGTCAGATCTGACGATATTGTCAGAAACACCTGATCTGCTGTATGCTTGTTCAGGGTCTATGGCTAAAAGTATTAGAGGCAGAGGATCAGCAGGAGAGCCAGGCAACTGGTATTGCTTAAAAGGAAATAAATATGGCAGGCTCCATATCCCTCTCACTTCAGTTGACCTTTAAATGTTGGGCGGCGGTTGTAGGTTTTGGGGTACATTGGCTACCTGACTTTTATGATTTTTTTTTTTTTCAGTCGAGTATTAAATGTTGATAAATTTGTATTTTTTTAAAGATGCACTTAAATTGTTTAGAAATTAGCCAATACACCAAAATGAATGATCCTAATTTCTAAGTTGTCTGCCACTATTGTACAGTAACGCCCAGATATTTCCACTAACTGTACACAACGCACCGCAAGCCTTTTGTTTTAGAATTCCGTTAAGTGAAAAATCCAGAGCCTCCCTGTCATGTCCTGTTAACGTCCATAGCAACTGATCCTCGTTTTTCCGTGTGTTTGCCGCTGATTAATCCGCTTCTCACTCCGCGTTATTGATGTTTATTTCCTGTCCCCACGTTAAAAGCTGCCATGGTCTTCTTGTTGTAGGTACGATGATATCCTGGTTAATGGCCTCCCGGATTGGCGGCAGCCTGTGTTCTATTACAGGCGGGTGAGGAAGATGAGCAATGCCGAGCTAGCATTACTCCTGTTCATTATTCTCACAGTGGGCCATTATGCCGTGCTCTGGTCCATCTACCTGGAGAAGCAGCTGGTGAGTATTCAAGAGAAGAAAAAAAAAGAAATCATTATTTCTGGCTGTCACTTGTCATTATTACATTAAAGGTTCCCCCCCCCCCCCCCTCCTTTCATCGGAGATGTCTTGCTATGTGTCCTCCTAGCTAGGAAACTACAGGCCATGGTATATGCTGTGTAGGAGCGTATTTGCAAGTGTATAATATTATAATGTGAGTTGCGCCAATGGCAGAGCATTTGACAGGATAACCTTATACTGTGGTTTGAATTACGTTCTTTAAAATTGAGTGTTTGTTTTTATTTTCTTATTATCACTAGTAGTAGTTATACAGCTAAAATGGTTCAAACTGTTGTTTATAACCAAAGCAATAATTAACATTTAAAAAAGTAATAATAAAAATCATTTTATTAGTATTAATATAATTTTTATTTTGCCATAATTTTTTTTGGTTATCTTGTTTTTACTGTTATCATTGTTACTGTTACTGATTATGAACTGTAATTCAGAATTGATAAATATTTAGCAAATTTAATTAGGGAGGAAGGAGGGGGTGGAAGATTTGCCAGGATTTTACTGTTAGGGACCACATTGGAGAAGATTTTACTTTTCTTACCGTTGAGATAATACTGTAGTCGTTTGGACAAGATGTAAAGGGAAATCTCTACATTATTAGTAGAATCAGTCATTTTTTATTTATTTATATAGTGCTAACTTATTATGCAGCGCTGTACAAAGTATATTGTCTTGTCACTGACTGTCCCTCAGAGGGAGGTGAACAGAGACGCCAAAAGGGTAAAAATATATAAAAAGTTTAAAACATGAAGGTCCACTCTTACTATCTCCAAAGGACACGACAAAGAGCACGTGTTAACGTATAACAAAAAGTTTTTATTCATACACTCCACAATTTTTTGCAATGAATTTCATGGGCGTGACCCCGCTTCCTCAGGCAATAAGACATGATAGCCAATGCTGTCCAGGTCTATACAAAGCTCCCCTGTCACAGGTGTCTCTGTGCTTTGTTCATTTTTCGTTCCTCAGAGGGGCTCACAATCTAATCCCTACCATAGTCGTATGTATTGTGTAGTGCATGTATCATAGTCTAGGGCCAATTTAGGGGAAGCAAATTAACTTACCTTTTTTGGGGGGGGGGGGATGTGGAAAGAAACCCACACAAACACGGGGAGAGCATACAAACTACATGCAGATGTTGACCTGGCGGGCATTTGAACCGGGGACCCAGCGCTGCAAGGCGAGAGCGCTAACCACTATGCCACCATGCTGCCCAAAATGTTAATTTTACCAATATTCGGCAGCTATCTCCGGTGTCCATTTTTCCGGGTGCCTTGTTTGCAAGTATGTGGGATTCATGGCGTAATATTTTTGACTCTTTTATTTGAGATTTCATTATCTAGGTTTAGAAGCTTGTGAAATCTCTACATTATTAGTAGAATATCAGTAATTTTACAGGAATTCTATAAATCCACATGGAGCAGGCACCAACGATGAAAATAATCATCTCTTTATTGATCACATCGATTAAAATCAGCAGTGATGTAACAACGACAGACCGCTGTTTCGAGCCATGGGGCTCTTTATCAAGTTGTCAAAACTGCAATACAAACAATCACCTTCCACCACTCCTTATATACAAAAGTAGCACCAATCAGTGGTCAGTGTTTGAATCAACGAATCACAGTGCATAGACAGCATGGAGGACCTGATGGGGAACTGTGTGATACACCCAAAAAACACACCCCCTGAGTCAAACCACTCCCACTGAGTATGGATATAAGAGATTAAAAACACTTAACAATCTCACCCATTGGAGACAAAGTATTCTCCAGTTACCCTGACATCATATCTAGACATGGGGAGAACCTCCAGCCAGCCGCGCGGCTTGTAGTATAAAAACGCCGTTCTCGGCCAATCAGCTGTGAAAGATGTAAGCCAATGAAAGGCCCCCATGTCTCGGAGCGACGGCCAATCCGCATCAACATGCGCATCGGCCAATGGGCTACGCGTACATCACGACGCGTCACAGGCGGCGGCCAATCCGCATTCACATGCGGCCTGGCCAATGGGCAACGCTTACAACACGACGCATGGGAAGCAACGACCAATCCGCATACACATGCGGACCGGCCAATGAATAATGCGTACGTTATGGAACACCAAAAAGGCGGCCAATCCACAGGCACTAGCAGCGCAAAATAAACAATGCATACATAATGACGCAACAGGACGCTGGCCAATGGGCATATAAGCACAAGTGACCATTCACGCGTCCTGAAGCCTGCATGATTGGCATATAAAAGGACCCACGTCCTCAAGACAAAAATACCAATGAGCTTCACATTAGTTACCCAAGCAACCATGCACGGTGACTAAGCGTTCTCCCCACATCTAGCATCCCACAGATCAAAAAAATTGGAAAAATTAGAAGGATTAGAAAAATTAGATGTCATGCAATAACTACATCTCTCACTGTCATTGCAAAAAGATGACTCAAACACCACACACCTCTACCACATAAATTAATAAAACATTTCTTTGCAATCAAAAAAGAGACAAACATACCACATGGACTCTTACGATTTCAAATGCAAAAGGACAGATCATAATCTAAGTTTAAACCTCCATTGCCCAAAACGCCCAGTTTTTTAATCCAGAACGCTTCACGTCTGGATAACTCTTTTTCCCGATCCCGCCCCCCTCCCCACCCAATTGGAACCCCATCAATTATTTGGACTCTCAATTGTGAGACATTACAGGAATTCTACAAAGAGCTATCTCCAGTGTCCATTTTTACAGGGCCAGTATTCTCCCCCAGGTTCTTTTAGCTGGGTGCTCCACCCGGCTAGTTTTGGTGAGCACCCAGCTGTTATCAGCTCACCTCCTCCTATGCTGTGAGCAGAGTTGTACATCCTGCATTCTCTCATCTCGTCACACCCGGCTACTTTTTGATGCCACCCGGCTGTAAAAAAAATTCTGGGGAGATCACTGAGAGCTGTGGAGGTACAAAAATCATCCTGGAGTCAAACTCCAACTCCACAGCCCTTGTATGGCTATGGAGTAGGTACAAAAATCATCCAACTCCTCAGTTTATGAAAACTCCGACTCCAGGTGCCCAAAAACTCTCTGGTAGCACAGCCCTGTATTTTTTCTGGGTGCCCTTTTTGCATGTGTGCGGGATTCAAAGCCGAATATTTCTGAGTTTTTGTTAACTGTAAAACTAACCATATTTTATATACATATGAAGAAATATTTGCAAATCCCAAAAGGTTCATAAATGTGAAAGCTCTACTGTAAATACTACACATTTTTGTATATGTTTTTGTGTCAGTCAGTACAATAGTTCCCAGCTGGTAGATGTAGTGGTTTCATTAAGTTATCATTGCAAATATTTCTGCCATCAGCCACCAGGCCTATCACATAATAGGGAAACAGAGTATTAAGTCCAAATGAGGTCCTAATAATACTGATGCACTTTCAGGATGAGCTTCTCAGCAAGAAGAAGAAAGAGAAGAAGAAGAAAGCTGCGGTCAAGGCTGTAGATGAGGTGAAATCAAGTCTTCTGGAGAAAAATGAGAGGTAAGAGTGATTTTATTGTTGCTCTTGCCATGTCTGTTGGCATTGTGGATCCCAACGAATGCTGTGGAATAGGTAACTTGTACAAATAAAGACTGCCAATCTCCGACACTGAAATGGATTTCTTACAAAAGGTCTTCACAAATACTGCACACTGAGATCATAGCACGGGCTATTGTGTTGAGGCTGCATCGCACGCTAGAGTGTTTTCAGGCAAGCTAGCCTGTCAGGTCGTAGCGGCTGAGACTCTAGCATTAGTACAGGTGTTTCCTGAGGCCTGCTGAGGTCCTGGCGTTCTGGATCTTAAAGTTACAATTGACGGCTGAGTCCATTTTTCTTCTCACCCAGGTTGCAGAAACCGTGTGTCACCTGCAGGATCAAATTTGTATTGCATTTGTACTCCCTTTCATTTTTATGATGGAAGTTGGGAGAGTGCTGGAGGTTGTGTCCAGTGGCAGGTAAATGTCCTGTGTACCTCAGGAGGCATCATTCAAGGTAATCAAAGGTAGCCAATCGGTACCCACAGAAGTGCTTGGCAGTCATGTGCATGGATGTCGTATTCCCCAATAAACCTGTAAGCATCATTCTAGGCACACATTTTCCTTGATGTGTGTAGGGTCTCGTTGGTGGACATTGGCCTCAATTCACTAAGATCATGCTGGAGATAATAAGGCAAGAGAAAACTTACCTCCACACAGTAAGAGAGTTATCTTATCTCTTCATTCCTTACGTTACCTCTTCTGTAGTTAATTTACCTCCTCTGTAGTTATTTTCAAATGCAGTTAATGAACAGCCTGTCTTTAACTCTGGAGTTATTTTAAGGATTAAAGAGTTAACTTAAAGACAGAAGAGTTAACTTTAGGTTTGCCTGAGGTAAAATGTTTCCTGAATACTACATGCCTTATCGCCATGGTAACAACTCTAGAAGAGTTATTAAAGACAGGAGATGAGCTTAGTGAATTGAGGCCAATGTTTTCCTTCACATCAGATAATGCATGCTGGGCTGTTAATGGAACAGCATAAAAATGTACTAGAAAGTACAAGATGGATGTGTTTAAAGTGCATACTTCATCTGATTAGACCAACATAGCATGATCGCTATGTTCAAGACATCATGTTATGGAGGCCAAATCCCATAATCTGCCCCACACTTACCACAGGTTTCAATACCCGCTTCCTCGGGAGCTGTGTGGTGTAAAAATGTTTGGCTGTAGTCGGCTTCACAGTCCGGCCTGCCACCCAGTGATGTGGATGGCGTCACTGCGGTCTCCATATGACTAGTTAGAACTGAGTCTAGCGTTGAGGAGGGGGATTATGGCCAAAAGTGCCAGTGAGAAGAAGCTGGGAAATTATCATCTGCTGCAACAGATATTTTGGATTTGATAAATTAAAACATTTTTTGCAACTTTTGATTATTTTTTTTCTCCTATGTTTACTAATCTAATATAAAAAAACAAATTTAAGGTAACTTTGGTCTTAAAAATGTAAAAAGCATCCTAATCTTTAATAGATTTATTTTAGACAGCCAGATCTAAAGTGGAACTCCACACTAAACAAATGTTTTTGATGCTGTGTAAGGCCAGGCGCTGACATAATTAATGACAGTCATCCTTGTTCCCTTGTACAAACTGGTGAAGTATCACAAACACATGGCATTCATCACAGCACCTGACAGGAATGCTCTGCTCTGCCACAGAGCCATCAATCAGATCCTAACTCTCATTCCCCAATTGTCGTCTTCTAGTGCAGGCTGCAATCTGATTGGCTGAGCTCGGGCAATACAAGGCCTCCTTGTTTCCAACACGTTGATAAATGCAGCCCATTATGCCTTTCTGGAAATGCCATCATCGTCTGTACCTGCGGAGCAATGACGGCCATGCAGCAGGCATCATTTCAGCACTTCCCATTAAGCTCAGTGCACACAGATGTTTACAAGCAGAAGGGAACCTATGAGGGAGCAAAATAATACATTCCGATTTGACTTCCTTCCTATCTTGATGATCTAACGGTACTGGTCTTGTACCAGTGACCTGCAAACTTGGCTCTCCTGTTACGGAACTACAAGTCCCACAATGCTTTGCAGGAGTCTGACAGCCACAGTCATGATTCATAAAGGCAAATGCATTGTGGGACTTGTAGTACCTTAACAGCTGGAGAGCTAAGTTTGTAGATCACTGGGATAGACCCAATCATTAGTAGTCCAAAACAGGAAGGCTCACAGGTAGTGTCAGGCACCAGAGGTGGTCGGGGAGACGCTAGCGTATCCAGCTTGCATTAAAACGTAAAGCAACTCTGCACCAAAATATAAAAATATATAAAATAATAGAGAGTGCTGGGGGGTTGTGAGTAGGGATGGTCAGTGACATGCAAATATTTCCAAGTTCTTACAGAATTATGTAAAGTTGTATGTAAATATATGCAGCCTGAAAATGGAACAATCAGTTTAAACCAGGGTAAGACTTGATTGGTTCATTTTCAAGCTACGTATATTTGCATCACAACAAAATTTACATAATTCTGCATGATCTCAAAAATATTTGCATCTCATTGATCATCCCTAGTTGCAAGGGTTGGTGTGATCTGCATCACTTACCTACATGGAGAATACTCCTCTAGGCCCACCTCCCAATCTTTTTTTAGAAAGAATATTTTTTTTTTTTTCTTAAAGACCCTGCAAGGGGCTGAACAGAATTTTTCACAAGTTCCCAAATGGTACAATTGGTATCTAATAGCATAAAATAAAGAATAAAAAAAACCAAACGCATACATTAAGGCCTCTTTCACAACGCATGTTACTTTTGAAGTTTGACGTTATATTGAACTGCGTTATGCGTCTCTTGGTGCGCCATTTTCGTCGCATACTGATAGAACGAAAACGGCGCATGCGTCACATTTAAAAAATAAAAAATCAAAAACATTACTGAGCATGTGCAAACAGCCCAACGTAGCTAATAACGCAGAGAACACACAGCATACAGCACTTCGTAAATATTGGTACACGTGACACACAACGCAACGTGTGCACTGTGAATGTCGCACATACTTTGTATTGCTGTGCTTTAGTCTGCGTTATTCCTTTTTATAACGTGCGACTTTGACATTCCACTGTGAAAGCAGCCTTAATAGCAAAGAGATCTGCAACAGTCTTGGCCTGGTCACATCCCTCTCGAAAATGCCTAGCGTTCTCCTATCGCACTACTGCTTCAGCAGGTTAGTCATCCATTTTTCAACTTGTAAAAGGATACCCATCTGACGAAGGCGCAGAGCGCCGAAACGTGTAATGACGCCATACGCACGCTAAACTACAGCCACGCCCACACCCACTGCGAGACGGCTTCCCTGGACATCGGAAAACGCGCTGCTGGCCACAGTGCGTTGTAGCCTAACCTGCACACGTGTGTAGCGGTGGACTGTACCGCTGATGAGCGAGTTGTCTTTTTACACATTGTAAGTAGAACTTTTAATTGCGATTAAAAATCATCCCCTGATAATGCACCATGGAGCGCTTCATCTTTTCTAGATTAAAAGGATACCCAGTTGGGTAAGTGTTTTTTTTTTTTTTTTTTTTTTTTTTTTTAAATATAGCTTTTTACTACACTTTCTTTTTAGCCTATACACGCTTCAAGAGTAACTGTTCCTTATGGACATATGTACTGTTTCTGGGTGGCTGGGGTTGTTTCCAGCTGAGAATAATTATTTTGCTAGCACAGGGCACCAAGGTTCAGAAAGCCAACATCTTGTGTGTGGAGAGAGCATCCTCCGCCATACTACCCAACAGCAGGGCTTCAGGTATACATTCAAGTGAAATTCCAAAAATTTGCTGCAATTCCGCATGTACCGGATTCCAATACCGCTAGATAGACGGGCAGAGCCACACTACGTGAACAAAGTCAGCCTACAATGTGATTCCACCGCAATGCACCACTGTGAACCTTCCCTTCTATTGAGGTATTTTTTTCTGACAAGCTAATTTCTGAAAGGTGTGCGAATCAGTGTGGATCATTATTTATTATTTAGTATTTATATAGCGCTGACCTCTTCCGCTGCGCTGTATTGTCTTGTCACTTAACTGTCCCTTAGAGGAGCTCCCAATCTAATCCTCATTATAGTCCTATTTCTATGTAGGTATCATGCAGTGTATGTAACGTAGTTTAGGGTCAATCTAGGGGGAAGCCAATCAATTTATCTGTATGTTTTTGGAATGTGGGAGGAAATTGGAGTGCCCGGAGGAAACAGACACAGGTAGAACCTACAAACTCTGTGCAGATAGTGCCCTGGCTTGGAATCAACTCGGGTATCCAGTGCTGCAAGGCGAGAGTGCTAACCACTATGCCGCCGTGCTGCCACGGTTGTAGCAATTATGAATCTAAATTCTGATCTAAAACTGTCCACTTGGGCGACTTCATTTCACTCTTATTGTCACCAGATCTCAAATCTTGCCGGGCTTTTTTCTGGGTTAAGGAATGTTAGAGTGCAGCGATCATATGGACACAAACCAAGCTGCTGAACGGCCACAGACACAAATTCAATAGTTTAATAACTAGTTTGGAAAGCAGAACAAACAAGCGCACTGTCTTCTAGAAAGCATTAATGTCACAGCTAGTTCATTGAAGCATTACTCACTGATGTCACCAGAATAGAAAACAGGCAGGACTGCCTCTGATCTCCTCTTTCCATTGATCCACTTCCTGCCCCTGCTGGGCGAACTATTTAAAAATGCTTTAATTCTCTCCAAAAGTCAATAGGAAAAAATGGTTTTATCTTTCAGGATGCAGAATGCCATTACCCGCCATGGTCTATACAGCTGTCAAGATCCAGCCTATGTCTTCTGCAATACACAGGTCCACTTACAGGATAGCTGCCCCCCCCCCCCCCCCCCCCCCCTCTATGGTCCCTGATGACTCTGCTCAGTTCGAGGACCTAATGTGCAATCCCAATACTTATCTCCAAACAGGCTTTGCTCTGCGAACATCAGCAGTCGGCTCTATAATTGCAGCAGGTGACGGAAAATCAGGAGAGATCCCCTTAAAACGCTTGAGCTGCAGCCACTAGGGGACGCTCATTAGGCAGTCGCAGTGTTAGGAAGACTTGCCCATACATTCCTTGCTGAATAGGTGCTGGCTTACTGAACAGGGAGAGCTGAGATTTGAACCCAGATCTCCTGTGTCAGAGGCAGAGCCCTTAAAGGATACCTGGGGTGACATGATGAGATAGACATGTGTATGTACAGTGCCAGGCACACAAATAACTATGCTGTGTTCCTTTTTTTTATTTCTCTGCCTGAAAGAGTTAAACATCAGGTATGTAAGTGGCAGTTCCTGTCTGAGTCAGGACTGGGTCAGACTACAGTGTGACCCTCATTGATAAGAAATTACAACCATAACACACTTTCCTGGCAGAAAATGGCTTCTGTGAGCAGGAAAGAGATAAAAAGGATCAATAGTTCATAGATTTTAGCTCTGGCATACTTCAATGAATGTGTCATTGAGCAAAAACAAAACCGTAAAAGCTTAAAAAGTAGATTGAAATCTAAAATAAAACTGGAATATGTCATTTTTAGGAGGAGGAGGAGGAGGAGGATATATACAATTGTTTTTTTTTTAGTTTATTTTCACCTCGGTGTCCTTTAACCATTACACGGTCTAGCCACTACTACATTAGACAGCAGAAGGAAATGGCAGCGCTTCCAAACAGACGCTGCTCCTGAATTGACTACCTGCACAAGTATGCAGAGCTCGAATAACGGCAGATTACACACCTTGCATTCAAAACAGGTACAGTAAAGGGGGGGGCGTTAGCTTCAGCATAAGTTGTGCACAAATTATCCCTACTAGACTTTCCCACGGCGGCGACGGACCCCCACGGGAGAGAACCTAACCACTAGTCTAACAGTGAAGCATGTTCAAACAGTGAACATTATCCATTCAAAGGGTTAAAACCTCAAACTAATGTAACAGTGAAGCATATTCAACAGTGAAGCATATCCAACAGTGAACCCTACATAGTCTAAAATAAAAAAAATAATCCTTACCTGGTGCAGCTAGCCATAAATGGTATACACATTTGTTCAAAAGACAGCAAGCAATGGGCAGCGCTCACAGGCTGCAAGTGAAGTGAATGCCCAGCCCCTTGAGGCTAAATACACACCTTGAATACAAATCAAATGCAAATTATGTGCTAACACTAATCTAAATTCTAAAATATTAATGCCAGCTGACGCCCATGGAGGCAGCTAGCCTGAAGTGTACTTAAGTTTTGTACAGCAGAAGGAGATGGCAGCGCTTCCAAACAGCCGCTGCACCTGAATTGACTACCTGCACAAGTATGCAGACTACTACTACATTAGAGATGGTGATACAATTTTACTAATACACAAAAGCATTAGTGAGATCACACCTTATATGTGAACTTTAGTTTTGAACTCCGATTCACAAAACTGATTTCCTGAAACTATAGGGGTGAAGAGACGTGAAGAAGTTAGATCTGGCGTCGTTTTATTTTGGAATTGAATATATCTAGTCACACCCAGAGTCAACCTCAAAACCATTGGAGCCAGGCCCTTATGTCATGCTGCTCCTACCCTTTGGAACTCCCTACCACACTCAGCCTAGGCTGCTCCATCCCTGGAGATGTTTAAATCCCGATATAAAGTCTACCTGTTGAGTCTGCCATTTATGGACCTGTAGATTTTCCTCTGTAGCAGTCCACTTCCGACAATTAACTGGTCTGAGATTAACTGATGCTCCTATGGGAGAAAAACGTTGTTGCATATCTGTGCCTGACTACTTGTTCTCCATTCATTTGAATAGAACTTTGAAGACACCTGGTGCCAAAGACCACCTTCCTTTATGAAGCGGTAGGCACCTCAATTATGCAGTGATGGTGTAATCAGTGTAGGGATTTCGGTACTGGCTTTGGGTGACCTTGGTGCTGGGGATTTCATTACTAAACTTTTACACAAGATGATTTTTTTTTTTTTGGGGGGGGGGGGGGGGCTTTTTTTTACTTTTTGGGTTTTCCTTTCGGCTTGGAAGGAGAAAGTATCTGAGTCACACTCACAACATTAGCCAGGACATAGAAAGGACATGGTGCTTTACAATGGGATCTTCTATTGCCGTGGGGGATTATTAAAATGAATGGTATATTATGCTGGGGTGGAGAGTAACACCAATAGTTGGCCTGTGTGGACATTGGTTGCTCCAGAGCTTCGAAAGTCCATTCTACACATATTAACCGTTTAGCAGCCAATTTATTTAGAGACTTGCAAGTGCTCCATGCCAATTTTTTTAGCACATTTTTTTTCCTTTGTTATAAATCCTTGCTTCTAATTAGTACTGCTGTCATGTGTATTTATGCCCACATGTCACTAGGGGGCAGTGTGAGCCAATAACAGAGGGCTTCTGCTTTCAGTTTCTATATTTTCTGCTCAGTAGAGAGGGAGCAAAGCATTCCAAGAGTTTACAGCACATAGAGTTGTGCCAACTGAGATAAATGCATTGCTTTTGACTTCAAAAGAGATAACTATTGAAGTTGCTTCTGGACTACTAAGCTAAGTTGAAGAGCTTCCGTAATGAAGAAAGGCAGACTATTTGTTAGACAAGCAGAGTAGGAAGAGTTTGATCACCTTGTATAAATGTCCCAGACATAAAATTGTTGTCCAGTTTTAGACACTGTTCCCACTTGAGCTGAGAAGGGATATTTTTTTTGTATGTTCGCCGCTGATTGCAAAAGTGACAGCAAGCGGGCCAAACTTCTGTATAGTTCCTGATGACCCTGAAAGAGCAGATGCTCCTTAACATGGTCTGTATGTTGTATCCTGTTTAAAGGATGTCTGACCCAAGGCAAAGCTACATTCTCACTACCCGACGAGTCCAGCGACGTCCCCTTGATGACGGTCGTTAGGTGACGCCTCTTCCTGCTTGCAACTATATGACGGGCGCGAATGGGAAGTAAGCAATCTCGGTATTTTGCGTAGTCGTCGGGGATCTAAAAGATCCGAGCCGCCGTGTCCGTTACTTAACACACGATGCTATGTTAAATGATGTTGCCCGACGTCTGGTAACATTGCCGCAAGTATCTCCGGGTGAGGATGAGGCTTTAGACGAGCGCAGAGGAATGTTCATGTTGGATCCACATATCTTTGTGCATTGTCATTACTCTCCTCGTTTTCCCAGAAGGCCTCATTTCCCTTGGTCCCCATAATGCCTTTTTTAAAAAAAAAAATCTGACTTTTGTCCAAGGTAAAATTTTCAGACTGAAAGAGTCAGGCTTGCTGTGATGTTCCTTCCTATTCCCCTCCCATTCCCTCCTCTTCCCCACCCCTCAAGCTTTGAGTGGAAATAAAATTAGGGAAACAGCCCCAGCTAGAGGCCTGCATCAGGTCCGATACCCACAGGTTACCTGAAATGCGGCTCGGGTACCCATTTTGCTTGTAATCAGGGTGCGGGTAGCGGGTCTGTGGGTACAAGATTCACCAGAAAGCGAGCTGTGGGTCGGTGTGCGGGTAGCAGGGCTGCGCAGGCCTCTAGCTCCAGCCCTCCATACAAAAAGAAAAAAAGTAGGCTTTGTGACTCCTGCATGAGTTAGTTCATAGGCAACTGTGGATAGAGAGTATGGGCTCCTAACAAATTCAGTTTGATCTGGATGGGGGGGGGGGGGGGGGGGGTTTAAAGGGAGCCAGGCAGCTTTTTTTCATGCAGTTTGTCTTGGTATCTAATAGCTGCCATTTTCACTTCTCCCCTTCCCTCTGTCCTTATTTATCCAGAGGAAATGGTGACTGTAATCAAGTGTGACTCTCTAAACTGTTTGAAGTACAGTGTCATATCTCCACAACCCCCCCCCTGCTGATGAAAGCTTTTGTTTGCTCATTGCTACTTCTAATTACAGCCATCCTTATCTGCCTGCTCGTTCTGAGCAAGGCAGGCCGCAGAAGTAGAGTAATAAAAGCCTCTAACAAACATTTAAATGTTAAAAAGAGGTAGAATGGATTTTTTGAATGAGCCACATTGGTAGTATGCATTTTTAACATGCTATTGAAGTGTTACAAATGGTGAGTGGCTCACTGTAAAGATCCTCCAGCAACCCTGAGGCTGGGAACGCACTAGGTGGCGCGTGAAAGGTTGCATATTGCTGCATATGCGTTTGTGCGTTTTTTGTCATAATGAAGCGCATTTGCATTTTGCACATGCGGTTTTCTTGCATGTTACTGCGTTTGCATTTAGCACTTGTGTTTTTGTATGCAATTCTGATACGCATGTTACGCAAAAATTTTTGTAATGTGGTGAGTATAAAAACGCATTTTCAAAGTCCTCATCACTAGGAAGTCAACAAGAAGCGGAAATACGTGATTAAACTTTTTTTTTTTTGTGCATTAAAAACTCTATACCTCTGCGTCACCATAGACATATGTGTGTTTTGGAAAAATATGCAGCAAGTCCTGCGTTTCAAAAAAGGCACATTGCAGAATGCAAACAAATGCGTTTTTTCATGCGGGCCATTGATTTACATTATACGCGTTAACGCTACCGTTTTTGCCTAGTGTGTTCCTACCCTGAGAGGAAAGCATGCATGGGATGACCACAGACGGTTGTATAAACAGGAACCCACTTAAAACTGACCTCTGGCTGCTGCGGGCTCAGCAATCTGTATACAGTAGCCCTGAAGTAACCTATCCATATTACTTCACATCTTGTGAGGTTTTCCCACCAGGGCTAAGTAATGTAAAAATAAAGCATTGGTCCCCTGTGGCCTTCTGGCATGTTCTCACCTAGTATTGGAAGGTGCATGTTTGCTGCTATCGGATTTGCTCTGCATTCTTTGATGTTCCACTTCTATTACAGGGTCCTTGAGAAGCCTCAGTGGCACGATTTACTTCCTTTTAAGCTGGGAATCTCGTTTTATCTCACGGTCAGATCACTACCGCAGCTTTTTCAGGTAAATACTGGAAGTACTATATATGATTTACTGGCAAATGGTTGCTTTTAACTCTAGGATCCATTTAATGTGATTTGCTGTTTCCTTGTTGCCTGAAGCTGGCCATATACTACTGCTGAGCAACCTCATTCATTTTTTTTTTTTTTTGTAAGAGACACTGAAGCGAAAAGAAAACCTTCTAATATAATGATCTGTATGTGTAGTACAGCTAAGAAATAAAACATTAGGAGCAGAGACATAAGCCTAATATTGTTTCCAGTACAGGAAGAGCTAAGAAGCTCCAGTTTTTATCTATGCAAAAGAGCCATTGAGCTCTACTACTTTCAAAGTCGCAGAGAGCTTTGTCTTCTGAAGCTTGTTATCTCAACTGTCAGTCATTGTATTTTTTTTTCTCCCCAGAGGACAGTTCAAAAGTTTGCTGGCCTGCTCTGTAAAATCATTTCGAATGCTGAGTAGTGTGTAAACTGCAAATATTAGAGAATGATGCATTGTTATAAAAAACACTATATACCGGTAACTGAAAATAAAAATATATTTTCTTTGCTACGAATGTTCTAGTAATTATCTGTACTACACAACCAATTCATTATATCATAATTTTTTTTTCTCGCTTCAGTGTCTCTTTAAAGCTTTATTAATGTGTATATGCACCAACAAACACTATACCACATTAGTTCATCCACATTCTTGAATTACATTTTTTTTTAGGCATTTGTCATTTTTATTTATTTTGAAATAAATAAGGCAATAAACTTGATAGGAATTGAGTGGTCAGTGCATGTAGAAAAGTCACTGCTGGGCAATAGAATCTCTGATAGCTTTGAAGACCTTTGTATATACTTTAAAGGATCACTATATCAAACATATTTAAAATACATGAAAACCACATAAATAAGTACATTTCTCCCAGAGTAAAATGTGCCATACATTACTTTTCTCCCATGTTGCTGTCACTTACAGTAGGGAGTAGAAATCTGACAGAACTGACAGGTTTTGCACTAGCCAATCTCCTCACGGGGGATTCTCAGGGTTTTCTTTATTTTCACAAGCACTTAGTGAATGGCAGTTGCTCAGTCCAACTGCCAGAATAGTGTGCAAACAGGCAGGAAAGGCAGCTGGCATCTTTGTATAGATCCTTTTCAGAGAGTGCTTTTGTATAGAATAAATGAGAATCCCCCATGAAGAGCTGGCCTAGTCAAAAACCTGTCCGTTCCGTCAGATTTCTACTAACTAGTGTAAGTGACAGCAACATAAGAGAAAAGTACTGTATTTTTCGAACTATAGAAGATACTCCTGACCATAAGCCGCACCTAGGTTTAGAGGACAGAACCATGGGAAAAATATATACTAAACCTGGTGCATCCATGGGGGAGGAGCATCTTGTGGATTATGCCTTCTTTGTACTTCATCCCTCCTTGTACCTCTTGTGTCTCCTTGTGTGCTCCTCTGTCCTCCTTGTGTGCTCCTCTGTCCTCCTTGTGTGCTCCTCTGTCCTCCTTGTGTGCTCCTCTGTCCTCCTTGTGTGCTCCTCTGTCCTCCTTGTGTGCTCCTCTGTCCTCCTTGTGTGCTCCTCTGTCCTCCTTGTGTGCTCCTCTGTCCTCCTTGTGTGCTCCTCTGTCCTCCTTGTGTGCTCCTCTGTCCTCCTTGTGTGCTCCTCTGTCCTCCTTGTGTGCTCCTCTGTCGTCCTTGTGTGCTCCTCTGTCGTCCTTGTGTGCTCCTCTGTCGTCCTTGTGTGCTCCTCTGTCGTCCTTGTGTGCTCCTCTGTCGTCCTTGTGTGCTCCTCTGTCGTCCTTGTGTGCTCCTCTGTCGTCCTTGTGTGCTCCTCTGTCGTCCTTGTGTGCTCCTCTGTCCTCCTTGTGTGCTCCTCTGTCGTCCTTGTGTGCTCCTCTGTCCTCCTTGTGTGCTCCTCTGTCCTCCTTGTGTGCTCCTCTGTCCTCCTTGTGTGCTCCTCTGTCCTCCTTGTGTGCTCCTCTGTCCTCCTTGTGTGCTCCTCTGTCCTCCTTGTGTGCTCCTCTGTCCTCCTTGTGTGCTCCTCTGTCCTCCTTGTGTGCTCCTCTATGCCCCTTTGTGTACCCGTGTCCTCCTCTGCATGGGCACAGTACAGGGAGTACACGACATTGCGGCGGGTTGGAGGTTTGTATTGGCAGCGTTCACAAGTCATTAACTCCCTACATTTGATGCAGTGACTTTTTTTCACCACTTTTGTGGCAGAAAAGGGAGTCTTATAGTCAAAAAAATACAGTAATTAATGGCTCATTTTGTATAGCTACATTGCAAAGTAGTCTGTAACATTTTGACCATTGTAGGATGCTCTGGTGAAGACCAATGACTACTTTGACTTTGCACCCCGGGAGAGCCCACACCTACCACTCGTTGCAGGGTCAACAGGTTCTCCACCAACTGCGACAGCAAGTTTGGTGCAGCGTGAAAATGGCCAGTAACTATTTGGTCCCAGTCCCTACTAATGTAACCAAACCATATGGATTTAATAATTGGGAAAGGGGGGGGGGGGTGTGGAGGGTACCTTTGTCTGCCCCTCTTTCCTACACATGTCCTAATGTATAAAAAATATTGTATATAAATATTGAGGCTTACGGTGCTACTTCTAATGTTCTTGCAGCTTATCTCTCCTTGCGGTGTTGTTGCCACCCAGTGTTGAGGTAAACCTATTTGATTTTCCAACTAAGGATTCTGATTGGTCCAGACCAACTGACAAATGGGAATCCTTGTTGGGAAAAGTTCTGACACTGAGGTCCCCTTATCTCTGGATCAAGGGGCGTTCTTGTTGGGAAATTCACATATGCTAGGGATAAATAGTTTGTGGTACAACGTTGTCCAGCTATTGATTTCTTCTTCCTCATCTGTCTGTGTATTTTTCTTTATAATTATTAGCTACTATGCTAGAAAACATTAACCCCTTTATATTTGAAAAAGTGTGAAATAGTTTGTTTAACAAATGTGGTGTTAAAGAAGCTGAACTTGCTTAGTTGGGCATGACAAAATGACTTTAAGATTAACGGTACAATTTTTCCTTCAGATTAGATCTTTTGATGCTGTTTTTTTTAGGATCAATTGAATACAAAACTGCGCCGTGTGTGGTGCAAATCGTTGTGAAACTATTCTTTGGTCAGTTGGAAAAGGAACAAGTATCAATCCGAAACTTGTATTTTATAATTGAATCAGAATGTAAAACCTTCTTAACCCCCCCCCCCCCCCCAATGACTGCGTCATGCCGATGGACGTGATCGCGGCGACAGCCCCAGGACCACCTAACGACTATCGGCGTCAAGTCCTGGGGCGGGGTTTTGCAGGAGATCACACGTGCCGATGCGCGTGCATCTCCGCTTGAATGACGGAGCTCTGCTCCTACGAGACTGTTAGATGGTGAAACCGCCGTCTAATAACACTACAGCGCTGCGATCTACGGCAGCACTGTACTGGGGACAGCCGTGTGACATGGCTGTCCCCCTGGGGAAGACATGTAGCGATCCGCTGTCATAAGCTGGCGGCGGGAGAGGGGGTTATTAAAATTAGAATGAAATAGGTTTATTTATTAAAAATAATATACAATAAATATTTGCAAAAAAAAAAAAAACATCCTGGGAGCGATCCTCGCCCACCAACAGAAAGCTGTGTTGGTGAGCAGGAAGGGGGGGGGGATCACTTGTGTGCTGAGTTGTACGGCCCTGCAGCGAGGCCTTAAAGCTGCAGTGGCCTATTTAGGAAAAAATGGCCTGGTCACTAGGGGGATGTAAGCCCACGGTCCTCAAATGGTTAAATTATTCCATTAATGGAAACAATCAATAATTTCCTTTCCGATTAATTTCAATCGTTCAGATTGCGTTGAATCTGAAGGAAAAGTTGTACCATTAATGGGCACCTTGAGAGAGATTCTGGACTGGCATTTTCTGCAGCGCTGTTGGCTACTGTCTGCAAAGCGGGGCTGCTTCAGGATCTAATTTTTCAGCTGTATAATAATTACTGTCAAAGAAAAGTGTTAGGGTTTTTTGTATAGCTATTTTTTCTGTTATTTTTTTATTCAATTCTTTTGTGCTTTTGCTTGAACAGGACGCTAAGCAGTTTTATGCGGAGTACCACGAGAAGAAGATGAAAGAAAAGGAGGAAGCTGAAGCCAAGGCAGAACTGGAATCTCAATTCAGTACGTAGAGTGCCCCTTTAGCTGGATCACCCTCTCCCCTTTCTGTGCTATATTCCTCCGCAGGGATACTTTCTGTGTTGTGGGGATGCTGATTTCACATGGAAGTATTTGTTAGTGAGGACTGGCAAGGTAATTGTCCTGTGGGATCTACATGGAGGTTGACAAGGCCATGCTACTTAATCGAAGTGCATTGTGTTGGGATTTGTTTATTTTGAATGTTTACACATTCTTTTTTTCTGTAATAGTGGCAGCTGTTGAGTTGCATCAACTGCTGCATTGTGACTGTTGCCCTTGCGCCCAATGTAGCTGCATTTTTGCTCCTGGTATCTCCCTTATGTTTCCCCCTTCAGGTCTTTTCACACTGACTCACAACGAACAATATTAGTGTGATGCAATGATATTTCTATGGTACGTTCACATAGGGTGCGGAGCGGCAGGTCCTGTCGGAGTAACGCACAGCATGCTGTGCATTTACCGGATAACATGCGTTTTCCAGTTGCAGTGAAAGCATACTTTAATTGTGCTGTATGTCTCACTGTGGTCGCACTTCATTGCACAATGCAGTGTAGAAGGACCATAAGCATCTCTGTACTTACTATAAATGTTCTGATGAATACAAAATATAGTGACTGAAAAAATGTTTACTTTTTACAAAGCACTCTTACACTCCCTTTAGAGGCTTTTACATATTTTTTTTATTTTTTTTAATTTAACCCTTAAGCTTAAATACTCACCTGGCGACCCGGGAAGTTGGATCCCAGCGACATCCCTTGATGACAAGCGCTCCCCGATCGATCACCCTGTGGGCGGGTAAATGCAACGGCACAGGGCGGGTGTGAATGGGAAGGCAAGCGATCGTGATGCTTTGCGCAGAGTCTATGGGGATCTTAAAGGAAACCAGAGATAAATGTAATTAAAAGATTTATACATACCTGGGGCTTCCTCCAGCCCCATCTGCACAGATCGCTCCCACGCCGCCATCCTCAGTCTTCTCCCTCTTCACCGAGTCCTGTTAGTTCGGCAGTCGCGGCCAGTCTGACGCAAGTGCAGTGCACTCTCACCGTCTCCCTCCGGCGGACAATACTATTTTCTGCCAGCGGAAGACGGAGAAGAGTGCCCTGCGCTGGCTCAGACTGGCTGCGACTGGCAGAACGAATGGGACTCTGTGAAGAAGAGGGAGAAGGCTGAGGATGGCAGTGTGGATGGGGCTGGAGGAAGCCCCAGGTATGTATCAAATTTATTACATTGGTCTCTGGTACACTTTTTAAAGATGCGATCCCCTGTGATGTTATCTTCGGTGGACATTACAAAATGTCTGTGTAATCGAATGCCTGTACCCACATTGGGAGATGGCAGGAATGATCGCTCGCTGGAAAAATTGCGTAGTGTGTATGGGCCTTTATATTGACGCTGCCATCTATAGGTGTTCCATACACATCCGTACTCCTTACGACACGGACGTCTAAAGGCATTTTAGTACAAAGCTACTTCTGTCTGCGGCGGACATCCTGTAGACATTTTTTGTCCCTCTATTCCTGTTACGGGCATAACTTTCTTCTTCACTTGAAATTTGGAAATAATTCTGAGTTGATGCAGAATCATGCAAATGTTACTGCAAACCTATGCAGCTTAAAAAAAGGACAATAAAAAGTGCAAGATTTCATTAATCCATTTTACAATAGATTTTCATAATGAGCATAATTCTCAATCATCTCAAATGTATTTGGACTTGTAGGTTTGGGATGTAATAAACACAATACAAACCTAGCTGGCACTGGCTTGTAAAAAAAGAAAGAAAAAAAAAAGATCAGAAAGCTTGCAGTCTAAATGTGGCTACACACAAAACAACCAAATCATCCAATTTTACAGAAATTCAATAAAAACTATTGGTTGTTCCGAACATTTTTTTTCATTCATGCGAAAAAACCTGATTGAATTTCCTGAGAAGAAATTAAAAAAAAAAAATGTATATTGTGTGGTCACCTTAAAGGTAGCCACACACTAGACAATTTTTTAAAATTATCTTTTCAATTCAAGAATTGTAATCGATTTTTCGGTCTGATTGTAGTGTTTCAAAAATGTGACCAATGTACCACACACACACATTCAGTTTTTCCCCATTTATGAAAAAAAGACTGAAAACTGAGAAAAAATTGCTTGGGTCTGTACATCAAGTAATTGACAATCTACCACACACCAATCACTTTTCATATAAATTGATCTGAAAAATCCACCACTCCCGATCTTATTATCGTATAAAAATGGGAAATTCAATCACATTTCTCGAACAAATGACAAAAAAAGCTTTCAATTCCTCTGTTCAACTGGTTGTTTTTATCAAATTACTGTAAAATTAGTTTATCTTATTGTACATGGCCACCGTTAGACTCTCTGCACACCATACAATCTCGGTTGTTCAATCCTACCTCATGTAGTATAAGAATACTTTGAAAGGATTGTTTTGAAAGGCTCTTTTAATCTATTGGCTCTTGTACTACATAGATTTGGTAAGTCTGTTCTACCAAGAGTGTATGGTGCATGTTGAGCCTAAAGGTGGCCACATACCATACAATTAAAAGATTTATTTATTGTATTTATAAAGCGCCAACATATTACGCAGCGCTGGATCCAATTTTACTCCCAATTCGATCAATACGATTGGTTGTACAGAAAAATCCAGTTTTTTCAAATGTCCCGTTTTTTTATTCGATAAAAGATCGGGAGTGTTGGATTTTTCTGATCAATTTTTGTGAAAATTGAATGGTGTATGGTAGATTAAAAAAAGATGCATGCATGGGTCTGTACATCAAGACATTAAGTTTTCAATAATTTTTTTTATAATTGGGGAAAAAGTGTGTGTGTGTGTGTGTGTGTGTTACATTGGTTAGATGTTTAAAATGTTACAATCAGTCAGAAAAAAATGATTGCAATTTGTGACTTGAAAAGATATTTTTAAAAAATGTTTGGTGTGTGGCCACTTTAAGAGCTGCACCACAAGTTTATTTTTTGTTGTAACAAAGAAGCAAAGCTGAATGGTAAATGGGGACAATGCAGCCGGTGCATTTTTGCCGCTGATGGAGAAGTTTGGGCCCACTTTAATCAGCTGGTAATTAACGGGCGCCCGACTTTTATTCCGTTTGGCAGGGTGAAAAAAAAAAGAAAAAAAAAGAGGTGATGTGTAAAGTGGTATATCGCACAGCAGCCAATCAGAGTTCACGTCACCATCATGCCGTTAGGAAATAATCCCCCTTGATGATGGCGCTTAGCGTCTGGCCATTCTTTGCAGTGATTTTTCTGAAAAAAGGCCGTTTGCGCATCTGAGTGCAAAACTTCTGCGTTTTGTCATCAGGGCGAATATTTAAATTATCTTTTGTTTTGTAATTAGTGACACCTCTCAGAGGACGGGATAATTTATTCAGCAGCTGGCAAAAGCCTAACAGCTGCAGAGAATAGCGGAGAGCGAGTCGCCAGCGCCTTCGCACTTTGCTTAAGCTGTAAAGCGTTTAATTTTTTTCCCCCCTCCTTTTGTAAACAAATTAAAGAGGACGCTTTTGTTATATTTGGGATAAATAAGAACACCCAAACATTATGAAAACAGAACGAGCTTATATTCGGTGACTGCGGCGTTATTGATCTGTAGCTCCGCCCTTAGCAGGGTTCCGAGGCTGAATCTTTGGCTGGATGCCAGACACCAGGGAATTAACGGTCTACCATCAGCAGTTACTCAGCGCTGACTCTGGTGAAAGAGTCAATGGATTACTGTGACTTGGGCAACGGTCGGTCCCCTCCCTCCCTTCCCATTGTCACAGCAGCTAGCTGCGAGGGGACGCCTCACACTTGCATTATATGACAATCTGCGAAATACAAACACTCAGAATGTTGTGTAGTGCTCTCGTACTGAACTGTCCGTTGCTGGCTTTTGAATAGTCTGATGAGTAGAAAAAGAACCCCCCCCCCCATGGAGTCACATCTGAGTTTTTGGGAAGGGGGGGACACGTGTGGCGTTATAAACGCTGCAGGAAGGCAATTGTGGCCAACACCTTGGAGGCTGAACTGTGCGTTTTGGTTGACATATGAAAGAGGCCTTAGACCCTGGTCACATTGGCCTATAAAAGGTCAGTTGACACTGCAGGATTGTACTTAATTGTATGTAATCTGAGTGTAGGGACTGCATAATGTCACATTTCTGTTAAATCCTCAAAAGGAGGAAGAAACTACTATTATTGGATAAGTTCCTTGTTAAAGGGAACCTGAGACGAGAAGCTTCCTTAACCTTCCTGGCGGTACGCATTTTTAATGTCTGCGTCCGAGGTAGGATTTTTGGCTTCAAAATGTTAATATCCTTCAGCTAGCACTTCGCTAGCTAAGTATGCCCCCCCAAGTGCCTCCGGTCCGGTAATATTTACCTGTCCACAATCCCGCGAGAGCCGCAGCTTTTCCATGCATCTTCAGTCGTCACTATGGCGACGATCGGACATGATGTCATCGACGTCATGCGCAGTTTCGATCCTCCCCATAGCGAAGCCGGGAGCTGATTGGGAGGCTGCGCCGTCGCGGGATCCCTGGGGGGTACGTATACCGGCGGCAATCAGAGGGGACCGGAGGCACTTGGGGGGCATACCTAGCTAGCGAAGTGCTAGCTGAAGGATATAAATAACATTTTATAGCCAAAAATCCTCCCGGGGCCATGTGATCCCCTGCGGCGGCTAAACCAACCCTAGGTCGGGCTTACAACCAGGGAGGTTAAAGAGGAACTCCAGTGAAAATAATGTAATACAAAGTGCTTTGTTTTTACAATAATTATATATAAATGATTTAGTCAGTGTTTGCCCATTGTAAAAGCTTTCCTCTCCCTGATTTACAGTCTGACATTTATCACATGGTGACATTTTTACTACTGGCAGGTGATGTCACTGGAAGTAGCTGCTGATCGCTTTTTTGGCAGTTGGAAACAGCTGTAAACAGCTATTTTCCACAATGCAACGAGGTTCACAGACAGGAAACTGCCAGGACCATGGTCCTGGCAGTTTCCCGTGGGAGGGGTTTCACCACAATATCAGCTATAAAGAGCCCCCTGATCTGTTTGTGAAAAGGAATAGATTTATCATGTAAAACTGGGTATCAGCTACTGATTGGGATGAAGTTCAATTCTTGGTTACGGTTTCTCTTTAAGCCCCCTTGAGGCCGCTCGTCTCCCTCACTCTGTCCGGATGGCTCCTGTCACTTGCAATTCAGCCGGAAAGCCTAGCTGAGCCACGCTTCATCACGCATGCCCAGCCCAGCATGCTTGTGTCCCTGGGAGCGTTCTGTGCCTGAGCAGTAGTACTACGCAATCGCAGACAAGGTAGTGCGCCGGGCCGTGCATTTGCTACGAAGCTTCCCGGCTCTAGTGCAGGCGCTGTATCGACTCTCCGCTCGGAGATGGGCAGAAATAGCTGATCGCTGTTGGGCCTCTCTACTGCGCAGGCGCAAGTCTCCTACACATGCGTAGTACAGCAGACCCAACAGAGATCGGCTATTTCCACCTATCTCCATGCTGAGTGCCTCATCAGCACCCCCGCTGGAGCCAGGGAAGGTAAATATAGCAAGCCTTGTCAGGCTTGATTTTCAGGAGACTTCGGGGGAGCCAGCACTGGATTGCCTGCAGCTACAGCGGAGGGAGAAGCCTCATTGGGACACTGAGGGTTCCCCTAACGAGGTGAGTACCCCCAGGGGATGTTTTTTTGTTACAGGTTCTCTTTAAGGGTGGGCTTAAGAAAGCCCCAGGTAAGTATGGTACCTGTGACGCTCTCGTCTCAGGAAGTGGAACTTCAGCCTAAACAAACCTACTGTCATTAAGTTACATTAGTTATGATAATTAAAATAGATAATCTCTTACCCACCATTTTAAAAGAACAGGCAAATGTTTCTGATTTCATGGGGGCAGCCATCTTTTTGGTTGAAAGGAGGTGACATGGCGTATGAGAAACAGTTCCAACTGTCCTGTGTCCTGATCACCCCTCCCAGCTGCGTGCGCTAGGCTTCAGATCTCAAATTCAAAATAAAAAAAATTGCACCAAAACAGCAGAACTAGAACATAATCATCAGAAATCCCATCATGCTTTGCACAGCATCAGAGGAAAAATGCCCGGGCAGTTTTCTCCTGTGCAGCTAAAATTGAAGCTTGGGTAAGAAAAACAGTTCTGATGCTGTGAAACTGTTAAAGGAACACCAAGTCTTTTCAGTGCTGCTGAGTAGATTTTTAGTCCAGAGGTTCACTTTAAAGTCACACAAAGAAAAGGTTGGGGTGAGCCAACAGATAGCAATGATCCTGTTCTCTTAGTACTTTGTGTTAAATATTTTTCATCCTTCATATCCTTAATCCTTAATGGGGACTTTAGCTTTGCTATAAGAGTGCTTTGAATTACAAGAATGTTTCTGGGAATGAATAAGGGCTCATTCACACTACACAACACAAGCACAAACACGATTTCGTGCTTGCGTTGCCATCGCACGGATTGCACATCGGGGAGCGCTGGAGCGCAGACGCCGGCAGCCGTACCTGTCGGGAAACGTGTGCGTCGTGCGATTTTATGTCCCCAGAAGCGTTACATCGTAACGCATGGGAACGCACACCTGTAGTGTGAATGGTAACATGAAAGTCTATGGACTTTCATGTTGCCATGTGGATCGTACACTATGTGCGTTGCGTCTAAACTGACAGCGCAGCACATAGTGTGAATGAGCCCTTATGCTTGCAAACCAAGAATCCACTGTGCCAAGATCTTCTTCTATTCGCAGTGATGTTTGTGCATACAGACCTGCATGTAGGACTCGTGCATTTATTTTATTGATTTTAAATTCCCAGAGGAGAAGAAGCCTAAGGTGAAGAAGCCGAAAGCTGAATTTCCTGTTTACTCTGCGTCCGAATCTAATTTTGTGGCTTATGCACCGACGTATGACCAGGGCGTCAGCATCGAGGAGATAGAGGAACAGATGGATGATTGGCTGGATCATCGGGCTCAGAGAAAAAAGGTACACAAATCGTTTTAAGCTAAATCCCATTCACTGTTCTTTCTTCACCTTGTAAATTAGGAAGATTGTGTCCAAAATGAAGTTGATGTCATTATGTATTATTAGTAACCTGCAATCCAGAAGTTTAGCTTAAAGTACCCCTGAACCGGTTTATTATAGTAATTATAATCATACTTTAAATACAGTTGTATTTGTGTTGCTGTGACAAATGTCACAGCACCATCCTCCTCCAGTGTCCCCTGTGCTCCCTTACCCGCTCTGCTCAGCTGTAATCTTCTTGGCGGGAAGGAAGTGGCAGTACTTCCTCCTCTCTGCCCTTCCTAAGTTCCAGCCCCTCCACTCGTCGCTTATAGTTCCAGATATGCATTACTGCACACAGCGCTCAGGAGACCTGCGCTGTGTGCGGACTTGTGGTAACTGAGGTCAGAACGATAGCGTAATAATAGCTGAATATTAGTACACTATCGTTTTGACCTCAATTACCACAAGCACAGTGCTCCTGAGCGCTGTGTGAAGTAACGTATATCTGGAACTATAAGCGACGAGTGAAGGGGGCGGAACTTAGGAAGGGCAGAGAGGAGGAAGTACTTCCACTTCCTCCCTGCCCATAATCAACGTTTTTCTCGGTCGAAGATTACGGCTGAGCAGAGCGGGGGGCGCAGGAGGATGGTGCTGTGACATCTGTCACAGCACCACAAATGCAACTGTGTTAAAAGTATATTTATAATAAAATGCTTCGGGGTACTTTAATTGTAGGTTCTCACTACACATAAAAACAGTCTGTTTTCCACAGTGGAGAAGAATGGACAAATGAATGGATCCTTTATCTATAGGAGCTGACTGGACTTGTCCATTTTAAATGTGTGCATTTAAACTTCAGCGGATTTGGAACGCAAATGTGGCTCCTACATGGCTTTTCTGGACACCACAGAAGCTGTGGAGGTCTGTGGCCACAGTGAAAGCCTATGAGAACAAATGTTGTGCATTCTCACTATGACTTTTCATGTGTCCCTTCGTTTGCTTGTCTTCTCATCTTCTGTCTTGTTACCTTCTCCATGGGTGCTGCCGGGGTCCACTGCCAGGGGGTAAGTACCCCAATACCAGTAGGAGACCCAAGAGCTACCCATAGCTCTGAAATGGGCCAATCCTCCCAGGGAGGATTGCCATTTGTCCACCACTCAATGGACCAATGAGAATCCTCTGTGAGGAGGGAGGATCCCTATTGGTCCAATCCAATGCTTAGCTTCCAGGAATCCTGTTGGTATTGCACTGCTTGTTCCCAGTGGCAGTGATGGAGGACGATCAGCGGTGGATCACACCAGGTGCTCGATGGAGAGTAATGTGACTGATGCGACAGAAGCAGCATACCTGCACAGGATACGCTGTGAATGCATGGTTGTGCATCTGACAATGGTGTACACCTATCAATAATTAATGTGTGCGAACGGTTTGCAACACCCCCCCCCCCCCCCCCCCCTCAGTATTTTTCTTTTCTTACCCATTGTTTCTCTACTGGTGATCACAGCTCTTCTCACTGACTTAATTTAAACATACACAGATACTGAGGCTTCATCAGGCTGGGTTATGAAATCTAAAGAGAATTGTTTAGACAAGAGAGAACTCGCATCAGTCTAGATATCCATTCCAGTGACTATAAAACAAAAGTGTCCAGAAACAAATATTGCGGGAAGAGAGGACATTCCTTCTAGTAACAAGTTATTGGTTGCAGCTAGTCATGTGATAACCATACTGTCCTATTTCTCTGACGCCTCATTGATTTACTTGATCCTCTGTACACTGACTGACTCACTCCTTGCAGTTTTTATTTTTGTTATTACTGCAGTAAAATCATGGAGTGAAAGTAACTTGGTTTAACTCTTTAGCAGCCAAGTTATTTAGAAGCTTTCAAATGCTCCAGGCCAATTTATTTTAGCACATTTTTTTATCTACATTTCCCTGCTTCTAACTAGTACTGCTGTAATGTGTATTTATGGCCACTTGTCACTAGGGGGCAGTGTGAGACAATAACAGAGGACTTCTGCTTCAGTTTCTATATTTTCTGCTAGTACAGAGAGAGAGAGACATCAAAGCATTCCAAGAATGTACAGTACAACAAGTTCTGAGGACTGAGGCCAAGCACAATGCACTCCTCTCAAATGAGATAACTCTATTGATGCTGCTAATGGGTTAAATTAAGATTACTTTGCAAGATGAGCTAAAAATGTAATGAAATGTTTACTTAAAGAGGAACTTCAGCCTAAACAAAACATACTGTCATCCAGGGCTCGACAAGCAGACAAGGCTTGATGTGTTTGATATATTTACCTTCCCTGGCTCCAGCGGGGGCGCTGTTGCGGCTTTCCGCACGGAGATGGGTGAAAATAGCTGATCTCTGTCGGATCCACTCTACTACGCAGGGTGCGCAGTAGAGCAGCCCGACAGCGATTGGCTATTTCCACCTATCTCCGAGCGGAGAGCCGATACTGCTCCTGTGCTGGAGCCGGGGAGGTAAATGTTGACATCCCCGCCGTTCCGGGAGGATTTCGCCGCCGCCGTGGGACACAGGAGGACCGGGGGAAGCCTCAATAGGATCCGGAGACTTCCCCCACCCGAGGCGAGTACCCCCAGGGGAACTTTTTCTCATTACAGGTTTTCTTTAAGTCTGAGGGGAAGTAGAAAAGCAAGAGGACAACCCAGCATGCCCTGCAACTTCCTTTTTGTGTACCAAATTTTGTGTGTACCAAATAAGAGTCAGGTAAACTGGGGAATGATCATTTATCATCAAGAAAAGTAATACAACTTTTGGATTGCCTGGTTAGCATCCTTATTACTTGTTTACCAGATAAAAATAAAGAATTGATATTTGATTTTATGCCTGGCAGTTACACTCTAAAGCCACAAACACAAAAAAAAATAAAAATAGGGTGAGCCAACGGATAGCAATGATTCTGTTATAGTGATTTTTTTTTGATTTTTTTTTCTTTATACAGTACAGTACTTTTACATAAATATTTTTCTAGAAATATTTTTAGATTGTGCAGCAAATCAGCTGAGTTTCCATGAATCCCTATGTGGAAAATAGCTGATAGAAGAGTGCTTGGCATTACAAGCTTGTTTCCAGAACGTCTATAGACCTGAAAGTACTCTTGGCAGAAGTACATAAAGAGCTTGTTTTATTTTTGTTTGGCAGATAGGTGTTACGAGTGACCATCTGATGCTGTGTTTTGCCGTTAGGCCGTCGGCTGAAATGTGAGATTGTGTTTAGGCCTTTCTGTCATCAGAACCTGCAGTAAACTCCTGCAGCTGCCTGTGTGTGACTGAACAGGATGTAAACAGAGCAATGTGCTTCCTGCCCCCATCTTCCTCCATGCAGGACTGCCCTTCTACATTACCGTGTGTGCATTTCATCTGCTGCCTCCGACATCTTCCTGTTACCAAACAACTGTTATCTTTCTAATGACCTAATACCTTAACTGACTAAAAAAAAACCCTGACAGTTAGGATTCCGCTGCTCGTGACGCTTTGTTGTAGTCAGACTGCAGTCCTTCCAATCGTGTATTGCCTCAGCCCTACAAATGTGGCATTTAGAGGCTGGGCAGACATTGGGAAAGGACTGGCCATGCACACATCGGTTTCTGGCTGATTTGATCAACTTGGTGAAATTGTTCAGCAAGCTGTTTCTGTAACCTATCTAACTGATTTACTTTTGATTGATTTTGTGCAGTTTGTTGATTGAAATCAGACACTTTAGTAGATCTCCGTGCACAAGGGGGTAGTGGGGGAGGTTAGGGGTTTGAGCAGTTAATCAGACCTGAACTCAGAACTTCATCTCAGCTCTAATAGATGCGCAGCAGCATAATAACTTTTAAAGAAAAACCTTTCTTTGTTACAGCCAATACAAATCCTACAATAAATTTGCAGTGTTTCTACTTCCTGCTTTCATGGAAGCAGACATATTGTTAGAGACACTAAAGTGAAAAAAAATATATGATGAATTGGTTGTGTAGTATGGATAAATACTAGAATAGTAGCATATAAAATATTCTCATATTTTTATTTTCAGTTATATAGTGTTTTTATAACATTGCCTCATTCTCTAATATTTCCAGTTTACACACTACTCAGCATTCTAAAGGGTTTTTCAGAGCAGGCCAGTGAACTTTTGAATTGTCCTCTGCAGAGTAAAATAAAATACAGTGACTGACAGTTGAGATGACAAGCTTCAGAAGACCAAGCTCTCTGTTCTTTGAAAGTCGTGGAGCTCAATGGCTCTTTTGCATAGATAACTGGAGTTTCTTAACTCTTCCTGTAATGGAAACAATAGTAGACTTATGTCTCTGCTCCTAGTGTTTTATTTCTTAGCTGTACTACACATACAAATCATTATATCATAATTTTTTTTCCGCTTCCGTGTCTCTTTAACAGCCTGTGCTTTCAAATGAGCTTATCTGCCGTCGCAGTCAGATGACACAGAAGAGAGATCAAATTGCAATTTGTGATTAGACACAAATGAGGGGGAATTACAGGCTAAACTCTCTAAATACATTCAGGGTGCATTTCTTTCTTTTTTCCTTCTGTCCTGTGCAAGAGTTCAGGTCCACTTTAAGGCTTCTTGCACACAGGGACGTTACAGGCGCACGTTAGTGCAGCCTGTAACGCTCCCCCAACGCACAGCAATGTAACACAAGTGGGCTGTTCACACTGCCCACGTTGCGTTACATTGTAACGCAGCAAAGTGCTGCATGCTGTGCGTTCTCCGCGGCTAAGCCGTGTTAGACTGTTTGCACATGCTCGGTCATGTTGGGGAGGAGGGGAGAGCGGCCGGGCACATGGCTAATTATTATTCACTGCACTCAGTACTTCCTGGAGCGGCCGCTCTGTGCGACGATTGGCCGGGCGGGACCACGTGATGCCGCATGCATCCAAGAGTATGCATCACGGACGCCAGAGTGAGCTGCACAACGCGGCTCACTCCGACGTCCACACCAGAGAGCACCAGGCGTTGCGTTAGGGGCACGTTATGTGCCCTATAACGTCCCCTAAACGGAACGTCCTGGTGTGTTACTAGCCTAAGGGGAGGGGTGGAGTTTGGTGGCATTGTGCTGCAAAAAGCAGTACAGCGCTTGCAGGTTCAATCAATGCTCAACAGATTTCAGCTGAAATCTAGCAAAATTGAGATTACAATGGGCTCTATTCACAATAGGCAGTTCGGTAAAATCATTTTGGATGGTAGAATACCTCATTCGGTATTTTACACTTTTACCAAATTCATTAAAGATTTCCCCCATGAGGCAGAAGTTTGGTAATTTACTGAACAAACATGCCTCAATCCCCTAAGCCCTACTCGGTAAGTGTCACTTACCAGCCTTCTAGCAGGGCAGCAGCAGGCAGGGAGCTGTGTGTGTGACTCGGTTTTCTGTCCAATGCAGCCTGTCATCCCTTTATATGTGTTGCTGCCACCAGGGGGAGCTCTACTGTATGCTACAATACAAATATGCACATCTAAAAGGATGCACTGATGCCCACAGAATTGTCGGCTTCCTCTGATTTGATACAGTGACCGACCCACCCGATACCCCATCGCATCAAATCGGCGTGAGAAGCAGGCTGTGTGGCTCACCCTATTGGATGCCTGGCTCTCCCCAAAGGCTGTCTGTCAAATCTACTGCACAGAGACAGCAAGGGGAGGGGAGTTATCGGCTGCTGTGAGCTGGAGAAAAATACCGAACACTTTTGGCCGGTAAACTTAAAGCAGAAATCTTTGTGAATTGACATTCCCTGAGGTAATTGCTGCACAAGTCGGTAATTTACCTCACTAGTCGGGAACTGTGATTTTCTGTGCGGCGATGGGTTTAGTGAATTGTAACTTGGTAAGATGATCAGTAAAATCAGCTGTTTTGAGCATTATCGAATGAATATAGCCCATCGTGTCTGAATTCAGGTTGAATAGTCTGCTTATCATATCCTGTCATAATTAACGTGTATGACCAGCTTAACCCATTAGCAGCTTCAATAGAGTTATCTCATTTTAGATAAGTGCGCTGCTTGTGACCTCAGTCAGCAGAACTCGTTGTGCTGTAAATTCTTGAAATGCTTTGATCTCTCTCTACTACTTCTAAATTTAGAAACCTGGAAGCAGAAGTCCTCTGTTATTGTCACACTGCCCCCCCCCCCCCCCCCCCAGTGACTAGTGGCCATAAATACACATTACAACAATACTAATTAGAAGCTAGGAAATGTAACAAAGAAGAAATAAAAAAGTTCTAAAATAAATTGGCTTGGAGCACTTGCAAGCCTCTACATAAATTGGCTACTAAAGGGTTAAAAGAGACCTGATCACAACACAGGTTTACCTTCTATACACACACGGATAGGCCGTCTCGCCCATTAACCACCTTGGCGGTAATGACGAGCTCAGCTTGTCCATTACCGCCGCGGGGGATTGCTCAGCCCCTGGAGGGTCTTTCTGCACCAAATTTTCAGAGGGGGTGTAACTAGCATTTGGCTACCTACATCACCCCTCCAAACGCCGCTGGCTCGCTCTGATCCCCCCGATCGCCGATGTTTTTGCAACCCTCTCCCCCCCCCCCCGAGTACACGCTGGCGCAGCCTCTCCTTAGCCTCCAGGGGTCGCTATGGCTGCGATCGGAACTGCGCATGACGTCGATGATGTCAGACGTCATGTCCGATCGTTGCCATAGCAACGCCTGAAGCTATGGTGGAAGTCTCGGCCATCGTGGGATCTCAGCCAGGTAAATATCGCCGGCAGCGAGCGGAGGGGGGGACACAGTGCTGGGGGACTTAAAGGGGGAGAGTGTAGCTAGCCTAGTGCTTGCTACACTAAAAAAAAATCTATTTATTTTTTATTTTTTTTAAAGCCTCCCGTGGCCGCAATAATTGTAATGCCAGGGTGGTTAAAACACCCACCCCACTTAGGCCTAAAAATAGGAAGGCTGCGCAACCCCCACCCCCTATATATACTGCCTTACCTTCCCATTCCATGTGTGTCATAGCTTCCCTTGCAGCCTCCTGATATAGAACCATACTTTTGTCGTAACAATGGAATCTTGGGAAGTGTAATCCTAGCATTCATTGTTTTCATACTCTGGGTGCCACATTGTTGCACCTGATTCACCCACTGACCAGCTGAATCCAGAGAGGAGAGCAAGAAAGTTATACTTGGCTCCAATCATGCGGGACGCGCTTTACGGCTCTTTACGACGGGGAACGCGGAAGAAGAGGACGCTTTGCCGGAGGACGACTGGAAGTCGGCCGAAAACGAAACTTAGCCGCGGAGGGAGACCGGAGGGCACCGAAGGACCGGCGCGGGCACAGGATGGCTAAAGGAGGCTTGGGAAAGCCCCAGGTAACTGAATTTTTTTTTTGGGCCCACAGTTAAGGTTCCCTTTAAAATAATTCCTTTCAGTTCTAACAAGATTTTGTCAGAACTGAAATAGATCAGTTGCTGTCAGTTATAACTGAAAGGACAACTGATGAGCAAGGTAATGTCCAGGTTTACCTATGGCTCACGTGGATATTTCAGTTTAACAGTGTGCTGACTTGGAAGCCATTATGGGGCGATGCCCATTTTTAAAATTAAGGACAGACTTCCACTGATCGCAGTAGATAAACAAGACGCGGGAGAGGAGGAAGAGATTGATGAGCAGACTACACGGGAGGGAAATATGATGTGTGTATGTTTATTTTGACTTTTAATTTTCAGTTCAGGTTTGCTCTTAACAGTGTTTTTGACAGCAGTATACTGTTTTCTGTCAGTCTGTCAAAACAAGTAAAAAACAAATTCAAAGATTAATTGCAATAATTGATACAATTAGATGAATATTTTTATTTAACACTTATTGGAGTTCTTTTAGAAAGCTATTAGTGGTTGAATCCAAACCCGTGCAATTCAGAGCGACACATTTTAGTTTTCTTTCCAAGGGCAATATAAATAGGGGTGTCAGTTTTGCAAACAGGAAACGTTTTCTTCATATCAACCATGGTTGGAAAAAAGGCTGGTATGGGATTCTTTGATGTGTAATACACTTGGAAACACCCACAGCCTTTTATTTCCACTTTGTTTTTGGAAGCTTTGATAGGTTATATTAGAGTTGTGTTTATTTCACCGGGACCGTCAGAACTAGTTCCGCACATGGGGAAAGTGTTATCAGTGTCTACCTCTTACACAGGAAACACACATTACTAGGAGGGAATAATGATGTGTTTACAGCAAAAGGTTTTCCTTCTCTTAAGTAGACACAACAGACTTCCACACACCTCTCTAAACCTTTTTTGTGTGTGAACTACCGGTAATACTGTCAGGTTGGATGGAATCAGATGTCTGTAATTACTGTTGTTAGAGTGATCCAAGTCTTATCAGAGCTGCTGTAAAATAATAATGCTATGTAATGCTGAATTTCTCATATTGAGATGAGGTCAAAGGAGGGGGGGGGATTACATGCATATGTGGTGGCATTGTGATAAAGTGCGAAGAATATGGGAAATGGCTTTTAGGTGGTATGATATCAGATTGACCATTCTCCAGAGATGGCCATACTGTCTATGTTCCCTGGCAAAGTCAAATATGTAAAGAAGTCAACTCTTTACCATATTATGTGTTCAGTTAGGTACTTGATCGCTAAACATTGGAAGGAAGATGGAAATCTGGGTGAGGCGGATTTGGCAGATGCAATACTATGAGAATGGAGGAATTGGTGCTACCGGCACAAAATGGGGGAGACATGTTTTCCGGACAGTGGTCATCCTGGCTAGATTATAGAGAGAGACTCTAATGTATGTTTGGGGATGCACATTTATTATACTTACCTGGGGCTTCCTCCAGCCCTATGTCGGCCATGGACTCCATCGCCGTTCTCCTGGGCCTCTTCGTACCTTCGCTATGTCCCCCAGTATATATCTGTCATGGTTCACTACGCATGCACTGCCCGCGGCCATGACATGCTCCCGTCCCTGGGAGCGTTCTGTGCCTGTGCAGCTACTACTGTGCAGGCGCAGCATGTCCCGGGCCACGGGAGCGCAACAAGGATAAGTGCGCAACCGGGCAGAGAAAGCGAGGGGCCCAGGAGGATGGCAATGGAGCCCACAGCCGACATGGGGCTGGAGGAAGCCCCAGGTAAGTATAAAAGCTGCTTATTTATACATCTCTGGTTTCCCTTAGTCTCCAACCCTGAGGCTACTGCGCATACGCTGTTCCAGGCCGCACGTCTCCTTGATCGCTGCTTATTTCAACATCTCAAACGCTTTAATTTGGCTGCAGCAGCACTGCGGATCAGAACGGGAGGACACAGAGGGAGCTGACAGACTATGGTAGCCTGGGAGAAGCTGCAGATAAGTGATGATCTTGTCCCCTCTGTCTCAGGTTCCCTTTAAAGAGGAACTCCTGTGACAATAATGTAATTAAAAAAGTGCTTCATTTTTATGATTACGTGTAACTGGTCAGCGTTTGCCATTGCAAAATCTTTCTTCTCCCTTATTTACATTCTTACATTTATCACATGGTGACATTTTTACTGCTTGGCAGGTGATGTCAGTGGAAGGGGATGCTGCTTGCTTTTTTTGGCAGTTGGAAACAGCTGTTGTTTCCCACAATACAACAAGGCTCCCACAGTGTGATATCAGAACCATGTGGGAGGGGTTTTTAACACAATATAAGCCATACAGAGCCCTCTGTTGATCAGTTTGTGAAAAGGAAAAATTTCTCATGGGAAAGGGGGGTATCCGCTACTGGTTGGGATGAAGTTCAATTCTTGGTTACATGTCGCTTTTGGACAAAAATGCAGGAAACGGACTGTTGTAATTAGATAACCGTAGTAAGCCTGCCTGATGCGTTCATTTTGCAGTATTTACAAAACCATTGCGTTTGCTGCTCGGGGTTGTCAGGTACTCTTGAATCCTGCATGCTACCCTCTCTACAACCAAGGGGAGTTGAGGGACACTTGTGTACGGACAGCCATATTAAGGCCTGCGCTGAGATGGTTCTATTATTCCCCCAGGAAGGAGCTGAGGTCCTTAATTGCTTGGATCACTTTTACCATGAGCTCATCTCATTTTGTGGTAGGACAGGTTACCATGCCAATTGCTTTTTTTTTCTATCTTTTGATGGCTGATGTCTGCTTAATCTTTGTTTGTTAGCTGAAATCTGAGAGTCCTCTGCCGATGCATTTGCAGCCGTTGTGTAATATATCTCTAATATGATGCTGCTTTGTAGAATGGGAGCGGTAAGGTTGCACAGTTCCTTTCTGGCTGTAAAATTTAGTCCTAAAATAATATCTCAGAGGTCCTTAGGGCTGAGCAGAAAAGAGCAAGTCCTTACAGGAGAACTGTGCTCTCGTAAATAGAAGTATGCATACACTTGCCTCCATTTCTTTGTTACAGCTTACATAACTCCTGCAGTGTGTCTACTTCCTGCTTTCTTGGAAGCAGACAAAGGGTTAACATCCTGTGTTTACATATTAGCTGTGTCTGCTGAGACACAGCTGAGATCAAATTACACTTGTGATTACTTATAGATGAGTGGGAATTGGACAGGTTGTTCTCTCTAAAAACCACAGGGTGCATTTGTCTCTGTTTTCCTCGTGTCCAGTGCAAGAATTCAGGTCCTCTTAGATAGAGGGAGCTTAGGTATAAGGTGGCCCAGTTTCCCACCACATTTCGCTTGTCTAAAAAAAAAAAAGAGAATATTTACCCAAAAAGTTTGTGTCTTTCCCCTTCTTTACATTTCCCTGTGTTATAAAACAATCTGCCTCCAGAAAACCTTTCATCTGAAATCCATGCCTTGCAATGATTTGTACCGCCTAACCTAATTATTTCCATTCCTATAAGAAATTTAAACAAAGAGCCTTTTGCATATCAATCATCTTCCTTTAATTTCAGCCTTGTAGTGACCCCCTCTCACCTACTCTTCTTTTCCACCATTTCCAAAAGATTAGCTCTTTCGTCAGGCTCAGATTACCGATTGTCCCCTTGATCTTCCAGGGTCCTCGCTCGCTGTCTACAAGCTGGGCTCTGTCTTCCATCCATCATGATCTGATCATGTCACATTCCTCCATGTTCTTACAGGACCGGTCCTTACGGTTTTTACTTCCAGCATGTTTGTTTATACAACACGGTTGCAGCATTCGGTCCATGCCGGGGCGTTGAAAGAACAGATATTTACACGGCAGACCTGTGTCTCCCAGGCATCTCCATGTTTAGGGAGAACTCTGTCATCGGCTCCGCTGATAAAAAATGAACGTGGCTCAGACATCAAGAGGGCAATCTAGGCGATCTCTTTGAAGCATTAACTGTCATTATTAAGAACATTCTTTGAAATGGAGACCAGCAATGCAATGTCACTGTTTCTCATTTTCTTCAATTGCAACAATGAGGATTAAACTTGTTTTGCTTGTCTGCGGCTGTTTGTCTACTAAGCATCATTCTGTACTGCCATGGCAACCGTAAAGTGCAGTGTTGGAAAGAGAGACTTGCTTAAAGGGAGTCTGAAGTGAAAAAAAACTTAAAGGACAACTGTCCATATACAAATAAGTACATTTCTCCCAGAGTAAAATGAGCCATACTGTAAATTACTTTTCTCCTATGTTGGTGTCACAGTAGGAAGTAGAAATCTGACATTGCCGACAGGTTTTGGGCTAGTCCATCTCACTATAGGGGATTCTCAGCATGGCCTTTATTCTTTATAGAGACTTCCCCTGAAAATGATTAATACAAAGATGCTCGCCAACCTCCCTGCACACTATTTTGGCAGTTGGACGGAGCAA
This sequence comes from Hyperolius riggenbachi, assembly GCF_040937935.1. Lineage (NCBI taxonomy): Eukaryota > Metazoa > Chordata > Amphibia > Anura > Hyperoliidae > Hyperolius > Hyperolius riggenbachi. The sequence goes on along the minus strand of NC_090650.1, from coordinate 47,031,617 downwards.
CTGCCATTTACTAAGTGCTTTTAAAAATAAAGAAAACCATGAGAACCCCCCCTATGAGAAGATGGGCTTGTCGAAAACCTGTCAGTAATGTCAGATTTCTACTACCTACTGTAATGTCAGCAACATAGGAGAAAAGTATTTATGGCTCATTTTACTAAGGAAGAAATGTACTTTTTATTTGTATGTGTTTTAAGATTTTTGCGACCGTGTGTGTGATTCAGACACTACTGCATCCAAAGAGATCAGCAGGACTGCCAAGTTGCTGGCATTGTTTAAAAGGAAATCTATAATTATGGCAGCTGCCATATCCCTTCAACAAGCAAATTATGCCAAACTCTACCACAAAATAGTAGGTCCTAATACTGCCAAAACTGACAGAGGCAGAATCACTATAATTTCACTAAGCACTCAATCACAAAACAGTGACACCATTCTAGGGTACAAACAGTAATTCTATCTAAGAACGAATAGGACAGTATAACTCACCATTAAAATCAAGGGCCCATCTGTGTTGTGCTCCTATATACATGCACAAAGTCAAAGCTACTCCTTCACATTCGCTCTGGTACCGGAACCAACAATTTCCAGAATCTTCAGGGAGAGAGGGGGGTGGAGGTCAGCCAGCAATACTGTTAGAAGTGTTTATGACTCACAGTCTAGCGGTTCTGCCTCCAAAGGGTAACAGAACAAGCTCACACACACACTGGAGTCCAGGCTACTCACCGTAGTCTGAAGTCTGCTTTCTCCCTGTTCGGGATTGTTGCAAGCACGGGAACCACGTGACTGTTCTGGGGGAGGGGGGTGTACCGCCGGCTTTGCTGCCACCAAGCTCATATGCATTCCTGAGTTGACGAGTTGCAGTGTGCACATTGTTCCAGCTGTCCAGGGGTGTAGGGCGGTGGATTTTTGGGTTCCTTTATTTAAGTTTCATAAACTGAGGAGTCTGATGATTTTTTTGTACCGACTCTACAGTCCTGCAGAGGCGCCTTGCATACACCTCACGTAGATCCGGCCAGTGCAGGGACAAACCCAGCCAAACTACGTGTCTACCGGTTAAGGGCTCTGCCTCTGACACAGGAGACCTGGGTTTGTATCTCGGCTCTGCCTGTTCAGTAAGCCAGTAAGTAAAAATAAGCATACACAAGTCATACTTACCTCCCGTGTAGACTACTCCTCAATTTCTTTCTCCTCTCCTGCGTCCTGTTTGTCCACTGTGATCAATGGAATTCTCCATCCTCCATTTTGAAAATGGCCATTACCCCATAACCGCTTTCTGGTCAGCACACTGTTAAACTGTAACATCTCCCACTTGAGCCATAGGGAAACATGGACATTACCTGGCACATCAGTTGTCCTCTCAGCTATAACTGACAGCAACTGATATATTTCAGTTCTGACAAAATGTTGACCGGACTGGAAGGGATCATTGTCAGAAGAGAAGGTGAGCTTCTGAGAGGAACTGATGGCAAGGTAACTATGTAATGTTCATTTGAAGTTACATCATGTGTTTATTTTAAATAATTTTACTCAGTTCAGGTTCCCTGAAAGTGTAAATGGGGCCTCAGGGTTGGTCCGATGTCCTACTTAAGCTGTGGCTATGTTTGCAGATGTAGCATTTCCATTGAAATACTCATCAAATATTGATCTGGAGATGCGCGCTCTTCTTCCATATGATATTAGCGGGAACAGTATGTTCTCACTTTCTTGTTTCTTTGTTTTCCATCGAGCTGTACAGCGCTAGCAGCTGCAGCACTGCCGTCAAGCATCGGACTAGATTTTCGCTGAAATCTTGTCCAATATCTACAGCTGAAGAATGTTAGCCAAGTAAATATATATCAGGTAGATACTGTTTGCTTACCTGATACACCACTGTGCAGTGTATGCCAGGCCTTAGAACTATCGCTAGGTCTGGTTTGTGGGAGGTTTATATTTGCTAATGTGTGTTTATATGTGTGTGCTGCAAGATAGATCAAAAAAGCTTTGCACAAACCTTCAAAGCCCATCCCGGGGATAAGGTGCTGAAGTCTGAAGGCTACGGTAGCCTTGGAGCGCCTTAAAAATAGCTTTGTTTGTAACGCACAATGCTTATTACACGGTGCAGATGCTGTTTGTGTGTCACGTCCGGCAGCTGGGCATAGTGGTCTTCAAGTGTCCCACTTCTCATGTCAAGTATCTGACTGCGATATTGCTTGTTAAAAGACTGTTTAAAGAAGTCTGTTTTTTTTATTTTATTTATTTTATTTTAGTGCGTATGATTAACTTAATATAGATGAGCTTTTCATAGTGACTTGTTTCAAAACCTTTCGGGTACTTTAAAATGTACCCGAGGCGACATGTGACCTGATGGGATAAACATTTTGTATGTACAGTGCAAAATACATTACTAACCAGGCTGTTCTTCTTTTGCACCCTAAAGAGTGAGTTTTCAGGCATGCAAGAGACTGCTTCTGTCAGGCCCTCATCTGAAGTCCCAGGGACATAGATATTAGTCTATTGCCATGATCGCCGATGTGCGCGCTCCCGTTCACTCCCACACGCAGTTTTCGTCCCCACCCATTAGTGCACAGATCAGTGAGTGGGAACTCCTTTCCCATTCACTGATCTAAGTGCCTAAGTTCAATAAATCACGGCATCAATGAGACAGCGGTGTCCATTGACAAAAGTGAAAGTATACCATACACGCGTTATTTCCTGTAACGCGTGGATGCAGTAGAAAGTAGATAATCGGAATAAGGGGGGCGTGGCTGGAAGCACATGGTGTAGGATGTGAAGCTAGTAAGCTCCCGCTCAGACACCCGCATTTATCCTGCTAATGGCAGCAGAAGCCGCTGATCCTGTTCACAACTAGCCGCTTCAGATGCAGCAAGTATCCCGCTCCCTGCTGATACCAGACATGACCCGCAAAGCCTCTGAAGCAGTGGCCAAATTCAGTAAATTCCGCTGTGAGCAAGATGGCGACGAGGCCTCCAAGGATGAAGCTCCACCTCCCTCCCTGCAGCAGATCATGGAGGCCATCGCTAACTGCCAGGGCAGCTTTACGCATAGCACTACCTGGTAGGAGGAGGTAAAAACAGATGTGTTTTTGCTGAGACAGGACATGCAGGGCCTGCACACACGAGTTACAGAGACTGAGGAGAAAATCTGTGTACTTGAGGATAGTGTACGGCCCCTGCACCCAGCAGGTACTGAATCGCAGTCCGATATTAAAGCTATAAAAGCCCATCAGGAAAACCTAGTAAAATAGAAACAGACGCTCTAATGTAAGAATAGTAGGTCTCCCTGAAAAGGCAGAGGGCTCCCGCCCTGAGGATTTCACGAGAAGTTGCTCATTGATTTATTTGGGAGAAAGTGTTTTTCCTCAGTATTCATTGTGGAAAGAGCCAATAGAATTGCTCCTAAAATGCCACCACCAGGTCGCCATACATTGCGATAGGGACAAAATGTAAATGGTGCAATAACCTGGGCAAATAAATTAAGTGGATTTTAATTACTGTAGCATGTATTATTTTACAACTATAATGGCTGAAAACTGAGAAATAAAGATTTTGTTTTGTTGGATCTCCATGCACTTGGAATACAATAATTCTTAGCATAATGTACCACTCAAAGAAAGCCTAATTGGTAGGAAAAACAGGCAGATAAAGTTACTGGCGAATGAATGGAAGAAGTGCTGTAAGCTAGAAATTGCTCTGGTCCTTAAAGGGAACCTTAACTTGAAAAAAAAAAGTTTAATGTTCCTGGGCCTTCTACCAGCCCCCTGCAGCCGCCTTGTACCCTTGACATCCTGGAACAATGCTCTGATTCCCTGCAGCAGCTAAGTTTTGTTGTCGGGCACTGGCTAGTACAGGCTTTCTCTTCCTGCACATGCGCAGGACTGGGACGGCGACGTCAGCGGGGATGCATGAGGCCAGGGTCGCGCAGTGGCTCGGTGACTGGCCAGTCACTGAAAACGAAACTTAACTGCTGTGGGGGACCGGAGAATCGTTCCAGGACGTGGAGGGCACAGGGTGCATGCAGGGTGCTGATAGAAGCCCCATGTTTGTTTAGAGGCTCCTGTACTTGCTGGATTCTCGACAGAGGTGGTCATTATCATCCACCTTGGCCAAGTTTCCTCTGGTGTGTGTGTAAGGGGGTTTAAAGAGACACTGAAGCAAAAAAAAAAAAAAAAAAAGATGTAATGAATTGGTTGTGTAGTACGGATAATTACTAGAACACTAGTAGCAAAGAAAATATTCTCATTTTTTATTTTCGGTTGTATAGGTTTTTTTTTTATTGCATTGCATCATTCTCTAATTGCAGTTTACATACTACTCGGCATTCTAAACGATTTTACAGAGCAGGCCAGTGAACTATTGAACTGTTCTCTGCAGGAAAACACAGTGCCAGACACTTGAGATAATAAGCTTCAGAAGACAGAGCTCTTTGCGACTTTGAAAGTCGTGGAGCTCAATGGCTCTTTTGCATAGATAACTGGAGTTTAACTCCTCCTGTACTGGAAACCTTATTAGACTCATGTCTCTGCTCCTAATGTTTTATTTCTTAGCTGTACTACACATACAAATCATGATATCATAATTTTTATTTGAGGTAATGATACGGCTGCATTTTATTGATCTATTATGAAGCTACTTACATTTTTTTACACATTGACTGACCATCCCAAGTGGGAGGGAGATTTGTGTGTGTGTGTATAATAAAAGTGTGTGTGTGTGTGTGTGTAATAAAAGTGTGTGTGTGTGTGTTTTTATATATGTATAGAGTAGAGGGATATATTTTTCTTTGTATCTTACTGTGGTGGAACTAACGTAATTTATATTGTTAATCCTGTTAATTTTAGTTGTTTGTATTGTCCAGCATGTAACGCCAGCGCGAACAATAAATGCAACAGATGGCAATTAAAGTTTGCTAATTTTGAATTTGCTGTTCCAGCCATGTTCCTGCCTTGCCCCGTGCCCGGCGTACGTGTGCGTTCTTCGTATAATTGTCGCAGAGACATGATGTGAATTTTTATGCTCTGGCTGCCTGGGTCATGCTGAACTTTTCATTTAGCATTCTGTATGGAGATTCAGTCTCGGAGAGTTTATTTGATGCAGAATCTGAATGCCGGGGAAGCCGCGACAGCTGTCCACTCCCCATGTGGTGTCCTCCGTCACACTGCTCTACAGATGAATCCGGTGCCCGGTGTTTCAGGAATATTGGGCGCACATGTTTCCAAGTGACAAAGCAGTATGCTTATGCATTCATTTGAATTTCAGCTACAGTTGGCTCTATATTAAAACCTTCACACCAGGGCCACCCTAGTGGATGCCGGGCTAGCGGGATCACCGTGTGCTCTGTTCTGTGTAAAGATAAAGTCAAGCGCTGCTGAGGGGAGGGCAAGGCAGTTAAAGCCTTCTCTGGTCACTGGAAGAGATGGGCATATGTTTCCGGACAATGGATTAGCATCAGGGACTCTGCAGCTAAATGGCCTGATACAAACTTTCAGTGTGAATGTAGCACTCAAGGTGTTTTTATGTATTATGCTTGATTACTGTTCCGAGCTCTTTTCTGCATGAAGTCCTATTTATGTTATGGTTATGTGCCTATATCTTTATTGAAATGATTTTTCTTTCCATATGCTTTCTTCTATCATCAAAAGTAATTTGTAACATTAAGGCCTGACTTTGAAAATAATGTTTTGAGAATGTACATGTTCTCTAAAGGCTTAAAGGTTGTCTAAATATCCAGGTGAACCTCGAAAAATAAGACTATTGTGGAAAAGTCCATTTTTCCCAGTAATAATGGCAAAATTAATATATGAAATTGGAAACCTTTGCAGGTGTTTTGGATGAATTAGCTGATTGATTTGAGTCTGACACTTTCAGCCTAGGATATTGAACATTTCCACAATATTCTAATGGTCTGAGATTTTGGGGTTCTCCTAAGCTGTAAGCCATAATCATCAAAATGATAACAAATGAATGAAATATCTTGTTTTGCATGTAATGAGTCTATTTCATATATTAGTTTCCCCTTTTTAAAGTGGAATATAACCCTGTATTTCAACTTTGCTCTAAAACATTATTTACAGTATATTATATGCAACCAGCATTGTTTTTTTTTTTTTACTAGACCAGCATTGGAAGGGTTACACACAGAGCTTTAACGTTCCTTGGATAGAAATGCAGACGCATCCGAAGTTTAGATGGATATATTTTAATCTGGAAGAAACATACTTTTTATTTGTGCGTGTTTACATATATTTTAAATTTTACAATTTTTGTGATAGTGGTCCTTTGAGGTTTTCCCGTTTTTTTTAATTGTGTTCATTTAAAACCTGCCATAAATTGTTACTTTTTTAATGTCCAAGTCTCATTTTATTTTTATTTTTTAGTTTTAGGTCAGTTTTGGATAGATAAGTAATTGGTTAGAACTCCATCTTTGAAAACTTCCCTCTCTTCCTGTCTAGACAGGAAGTAAAGAAATCTCTATAAGAGCGACAGTTACTCCAACAAGTGAGGTATTGTTTCTTTGTATCGAGGGAAGACTCCTGCTGGATAACTGTTTTAATGCAGTCCTAAGGAACTATAGAGATTATAAAAACAATTGCAAAAGAATCCGAAATAATTGTTTCACCTTTTTTACATTTATTTTAAATCTTGAATTAATAGTTTCATTATCTGAGATGTATATTTTCCATCTCCATTAAATAAAACCATTGCATTTGATCGAAAATTATTGTAGCTATTTGCTCATAATTTATAGTTTGATTATATTTAGATGCAGCTTTTTTTATCTTTATTTTTTTTTATAAGATTTATACTGCCATCAAGTTGAAACTCGTGTGGCTAGCATTAGAATCCCTGGCTATTTTTTATTTCTGCTCCCCTGTTATTTTCTTCCCAAACTACCAGTTTCCTTATTAAAGCCATTAGAGGTCTAATTGATGGAAAATATCTTCATTGTCAGATAAAGACAAAAACTTAAAAAAAAAAAATAATAATAATAATCCAGGCATTGGGGTTTAACTTTGTAGGTGTATTTTCCATACATGCAATCAGACAATCAAATAGATTATTTCACCATATGATCCCAATCCTATTTTGTAGCTGTGAAGCCTCATACACACGCACAACAAAAGTCTTTTAGTTTCAAAAGTCTTTTATTGAAATAAAATAATATGGTACGTGGCAGCTCAAACTCCACCTCTGCCCAACGTAGGCAGGGCGGATCGGCAAGAAAGAACAGAAAAGTTCACATCAATTGCATTGATATACATCATATAAACAGAAAATACATCAATAGTAAATAACCAATAACAAACAAAAGGGATTCAGTTTAAGGCAAGTAAAGTGCAGTTACATGGCAAAGGGGTTAACCTAAATTTCACCAAGTGAGAGATATAGGGGTTACACTTAGTTTGCGTGAAGTTAAGGTGTTTTTTTTGTTTTTTTTGTGTGTTTTTTTTGGGAGGGATGTCGGAGATCTCAAAGACAACCCTCCTATTCAGACAGGACACAGCCACGGATGTCAGGCCTCCAAAACCGTTGGAAGACTGATACTCCCTCTTAAATCCACCCATGGCTCCCAAAGATTGGTAAACTGATCCATAGTATCCCTTATTAAAGCATTAAGGCGCTCACAAACCATAATATGATAACAAAAGTCTTTTTAAATGCAAAATTATCAAACAACTTTTGTTGTGAAACAATTTGAAACAACCCAAAAAAGTTGTTTGCTAATGTTCAAACAACTGGTAAGTATAAACCTTTGCCGGAGGTCCACAGAAGTTTTTGTAATATAGTGTTAAGTTTCTCCCCATTTTGCAGAGGGCTACTCCTTTCTAAAAGGGTGCAAAGCTGCTATTGTTCGTTTTTGCAAGTCTGGATATATATATATATTTCACAAAATTAACAATAAGAGCCAATCAAAAATAACCTGGAGAAAAGAATCTTCCAAATGTCCTTGCTTCCGTTGTTTGTGATTTTAGATGTTTGAGGAAATCTTTAACATCAAAAAATGAGGACAGGTGAACGCAAAGCTTTTTCCCTGCTCTACTTGGGTTAGGAGGCAAATCACTCCACTGAAAATTCTGCTTTTTTAGGTGTAGTCTATTTGATTATTATTTTTTTAATATTCCATTAAACAAATAAATCAGCATATCACATCCTTCATCTTTGTAAACCATTTCTTTGCTATCGAGTATTGCTGGAACAGCTGAGTTGCCGACATGGCCCTTGACATGGGAGGTGCACTGCAAGAGCGGGACAGAAATCCCAACATTCCTCTTTGAAAAATACCTTTTGTCCAGAATAAGAGGTTTATCCCCACATCTGGTGCTCAGGTAGATGGAGTGGGTCCTAGGGACGGTGTGTGAATAGAATTTGGAAGCCACCTTAAACCCTTTATCAACCAATTTATTTAGAGGCTTGCAAGTCCTCCAGGCCAATTTATTTTAACTGCAGACTGAAGTCTAAACTTATCTCAAAAGAGATAACTATTGAAGTTGTTATGGGTTAAGAAAGGGGGTTTGCATATACTGCATATACTGTACATGCGTCCAGGTGTGTGATTCACTCGAGCTCAGCATGAAAGCCAGGAAACTGGCATTGTTTGTAAGAGAATGAAGATGGCAGCCTCCATGTTCCTCTTCCTAAGCTGTTGTTAGTTATTATTATTTAGTATTTATATAGCGCAGACATCTTCCGCAGCGCTGTACAGAGTATATATAGTCTTGTTACTAACTGCCCCTCGGAGGAGCTCACAATCTAGTCCCTACCATAGTCGTATGTCTATATCATGTAGTGTATGAATGAATGTGAGGTTTACATGAGAACACAATCAAATTTTATCTGTAGCCAATTCATGGCATAATATTCTAGCCAGAGAGGTTCATGCATTGAAGTAAGGAGTTGTTACAAACTTTTACAATACTTTTTTTATTATTATTATTATTATTATTATTATTTATATAGTAAATGGATGCTGTTAACAATTTTTAACTTTAATCTTCAGCTGCTCTAATTTTAGTAGAAAAGTTTTTGGAATCTCTTGCAATTTATTGCAATGACTTATTTGTTCCACAGGGAGGAGGGGTAATCGTGTCTCTGGGGTTTTGGCAGAAATTGATCCAATCTCAGTAGCAGCCATCTTGCTTATGATGCACAGAATGCTTGGAAATTATTTTAGTAAACAGAGCTAATGTGAACAGGCAAATACGTTGCTAAAAAGTCAGCAATGGCTCCTTCTGTACTTCACTCATTGTAAGTTTAATTTAAGGGCTGGGGCCCACTAGATTGCTTTTGGCAGCATTTTTGGATTGCCAGCGATTTTAAAAGGTGCTTTGCCAATGTAGGTGGATGGTGTGGGACCCACAGGAGCTATTGCGGCCAATCCCAATTGTAGGCCCTGCAGCATTTCCAGAACGATTGCACTCCAATACAAAGTATACGACCACTGCTAAATCTGTTTTTAATTGCTTTTCAAAAGTGATTTTTGCAGAGATTTGGGAGCTGATTGTGTTTCATTAAAATAACATCTAGCAATACTTATTGGGTGTCCAGATGTCCGCCTTTCACTTGTAGCCCCACCCCCTAGCAGGAGAGGTTACTAGAGCTTGATGAGCACCTATGACCTTGTGCTAGGAGGCGGGGCAACGGGCGGAAACCGGACATCGGGACACCCGTTGAGTATAATAAAGTTTATTCACGTAGGAAAAAAAGACGGAAATCAGAAGCGCTGCACAATTAATTGTGCAGCGCTTCCAAACGGCCAGTTGTAATCACTCTGGGGATTGCCTCACAGATTACTTGCATGATTTCTAAGTGCAGCAGCTATTCCTAGTGAGCCCCCCACCTAAAAGAGAACTCTGTGGAGTAGCAATGGATTGAGCCTTCAGTAGGAACAACAATAACATTTTATAATTTATACCTCCTTTAACCACTTTATCCACCACTACACTATATCTACGTCCTCTGTGACTTCATCTAAGCCACGAGTCAGTAGATATACGTCTTGTAGCAGAAGCAGTGCTGTGCAGGATTGGGCTTGTTCCTGTGCACATTTCTGGCACTATCTGATGCAGCACTAATTGGTGAATGGGAATATACGTTTCCTGAGCTAATGAGATTGATTTCTATGAAGAAAATGTATTTATTTTATTTCTTTATTTTCTCAGTACATAGTGAAAAATACTCTATCATTATTTCAGAATCAAATATCTTCACCATAAATTGTGACAGGAACATAATCTAAGTTTTGTGATAAGCGGTAAGATTAGCCAAACAAAATTTGTATTTTATCTACAGTAGCACTTTTTATTTTTAAACTGGAATTTGTAAAACTGAGAAATGTTTTTTCTATTTTTTTTCCTTGTTTTCCCATTAAAATTCATAGAAAAAAAATTGTTTGGGGGGGAAAAATGGCATACAATGAAAGCCTAGTTTGCATTGAAAAATCAATTGATATTTCATTTCTGTGTCATAAGTAGGGATAAAGTTATTTCTGATTAAATAAGGACATAGCTAAACTGTCAAAACTGCTCTGGTCCATAAGTGGGAAACAAGGTCTGGATGCAAAGTGCTTAAAAAGGTTCTCCTTCACATGTGAATGTTAACCACCCTGGCGTTCTATTAAGATCACCAGGGCGGCTGCGGGAGGGTTTTTTTTAAATAAAAAAAAAAAATATTTCATGCAGCCAACTGAAAGTTGGCTGCATGAAAGCCCTCTAGAGGGCGCTCCGGAGGCGTTCTTCCGATCGCCTCCAGCGCCCAGAATAAACAAGGAAGGCCGCAATGAGCGGCCTTCCTTGTTTTGCTTACATTGTCGCCATAGCGACGAGCGGAGTGACGTCATGGACGTCAGCCGACGTCCTGACGTCAGCCGCCTCCGATCCAGCCCTTAGCGCTGGCCGGAACTTTTTGTTCCGGCTGCGCAGGGCTCAGGCGGCTGGGGGGGGACCCTCTTTCACCGCTGCTCGCGGCGGATCGCCGCAGAGATCAGGCAGCACACGCGGCTGGCAAAGTGCCGGCTGCGTGTGCTGCTCTTTATTTGATGAAAATCGGCCCAGCAGGGCCTGAGCGGCAGCCTCCGGCGGTGATGGACGAGCTGAGCTCGTCCATACCGCCCGGCTGGTTAAAATGGAGCTGAACTCTTGCACAGGACAGAAGGAAAACATAGAGAAATTCACCCTGTATGTATTTAGAGAATTTAGCCTGTCTTAATTCCACCTCATCTGTGACTAATCACCATTGTTATTTGATCTCGGGCAGCACGGTGGCGTAGTGGTTAGCGCTCTCGCTTTGCAGCGCTGGGTCCCCGGTTCAAATTCCTGCCAGGTCAACATCTGCAAGGAGTTTGTATGTTCTCCCCGTGTCTGTGTGGGGTTTCCTCCGGGCACCCTGGTTTCCTCCCACATCACAAAAATATACAGATAAGTTAATTGTCTTCCCCTTAAAATTTGCCTTATAATATGATATATGCACTACATGATACATACATACACATATGACTATGGTAGGGACTAGATTGTGAGCTCTTTTGAGGGACAGTTAATGACAAGACTATATACAGTATATACTCTGCACAGCGCTGCGGCAGATGTTGCGCTATATAAATACTAAATAATAATAATAATAATAATCTCTTCAGAATCCGAATCAATTTATTTTCGCCAAGTAAGTTTGCACCTACAAGGAATTTGTCTTGGCAGTTGCTTAAAGGGAACCAGAGAGGATTCAATATACATACCTGGGGCTTCCTCCAGCCCCATACGCACGGATCGCTCCCACGCCGCCGTCCTCCGCTGCCTGGATCCGCCGCCACCGGGTCCCGTCATTGCCGCGAGTCGGCAAGTCGGCCGGCGGACGCGGCCAATTCTCCGCATTACAGGGTGCTCTCTCTCCATACAGATACGCATGTGGCTGCTTACTGCGCTGCCGCATGCGTACATGTATGAAGGGAGCCCCTGTGATGCGGACAATTGGCCGCGTCCGCCGGAAGTGACGGGCCCGGTACCGGCGGATCCAGGAAGCTGAGGACGGCGGCGTGGGAGCGATTCAGGCTTATGGAGCTGGAAGAAGCCCCAGGTATGTATAAAATCATTTTCTTTTTTCAACCCCCCGTTCCTCTCTGGTTCCCTTTAACAAACACAAACAAAAAACAATACAAGGACAGACAGTGTGAATATTACAAGTTAAGGACATTATAAGTATAGTGGCAGTAAGCAAGGTGAGAATTGTTCATGTTTAGTTCTGTGCTGATTACTTTCAGTCCTAGCAGCTCTAACGTGGTTCAGCATTAAGTATGGCTACCGCTTGAGGAAAAAAGCTGTTCCTGTGTCTAGAGGTTTTGGTAGCGATTGACCGGAATCTTACTCCTGAAGGCATGCGCTGGAAGATGGAGTGAGCTGGGTGAGAGGGGTCAGAGGCAATTTTGGTTGCTCTCTTTCTGCACCTGCTAGTGTAAAGATCCTGCAGGGAAGGTAAGCTACAGCCAATTATCCTTTCCGCTGATCGGATGATGCGCTGCAGCCTCCCCTTTTCTAATGCTGAGCAGGAGCCGAACCATACAGTCATGGATGATGTTATGGTGGATTCGATGATTGCAGTGTAGAACTGCACCATTAGATTTTGAGGTAGGCCAAACTTTTTCAGCTGCCGTAGATGGTACATCCTCTGTTGCGCTTTCTTGACAATGGTGGCAGTGTTGTTGTCCCATTTTAAGTCGTTTGAGATCGTGGACCCAAGAAACTTGAATGACTCTACTTGGGTTATTGTGGATCCATTTATGGTTAAGGCAGGGGTCTCAAACTCAATTTACCTGGGGGCCGCAGGAGGCAAAGTCAGGATGAGGCTGGGCCGCATAAGGGATTTCACGTGTCCCCGCCCACAAAACAAGGGCTGCAGAGCCCCCAAATTGCACGGGGGCAATACGCCGGCATTTCTTAGAAGGGGCAGAGCTTTCAGCTTCAGCTCTGCCCCTCCTGACATCAATTGCGGCGGATCACCGCCTCTGCCCTCACTCTTCCTTCACAGAGGGGGGCGGGGAGAGGCGGCGATCCGTGCGGCGATTGACATCACGAGGGGCAGAGCTACAGCTGGAAGCTCTGCCCCTCAGCGCAGTCGTGGATGTTTGCCCGGGGAATTTGGGGGCTCTGCAGCCCTCGTTTAGCGGCGGGGATGCGGCGAATTACTTGTGAGCACTGAAGCGAACTATAAGGTAAAATAGCCAAAAATAGTTCGCTTCCGTGTCTCTTTTGCTTTTGCCGGCGGGGGCCACAAATTATTGTATCGAGGGCCGCAAGTTTGAGACCCCTGGGTTAAGGGGAGGTGCTGGGGGGGGGATCTCCTAAAGTCTATTATCATCTCCATAGTTTTGAGAGCATTTAGTTCCAAGTTGTTGCTGCTGCACCAGGAGGAAAGCTGTCCCGCCACATGCCTGTATGCAGACTCATCCCCGTTTTGAATGAGACCAACAACTGTTGTGTCGTCTGCAAACTTCAGAACCTTAACAAATGGATCTGTGGAGGTGCAGTCATTGGTGTAAAGTGAGTACAGCAGTGGGGAAAGCACACAGCACTTAGCTGTGTCAGCTGGCTGCCTCGGCAGAGCAGCTAATTTGTTAACACAGGATGTTCACAATATATCTGCTTCAATGAAAGCAGGAAGTAGACACATTGCAGATTTATTGCAGGATTTGTATCAGCTTTAACAAAAATGTTTTTCTTTAAAGGTTATTATGCTATTGCTTATCTTCTAAAGCAGAGGGGAAGTTCTGAGTTCAGGTCCACTTGGAGTTGTACATTGTCGTTCGTGCTGATGCGCTTCCTTCAGTTAGTTGGGTGGGTATTGGCGGGGATGAGAATTATGTCTGTTTCAGGCCATTTTCAGATGAACGGTCCCAATTCACAATTCCCCATCATTTCTTTCATTCCTCCACGAACAAAATCTATAGTTTTGGATTTATTGTGTATGGATCTCAAAGTCTGTCCTGTTCCATGCTACCGATTGTACAGATTTACATACTGCCTCTCCACCCTGAATACATTCTTTCCCCCCTACCCGTTTCAAAACTAAAAATGAACAAAGCGTCACGTGGGAAGCACAACACAGAATGATTGATGCAATCCTTCCTCGGATTGGCCATTATTTACTGACTCTAAAGTGGCAGGTTGTATTTATGCTAATGTCTCTGCTTCGGGGAGCATCGCTGATAGCAGAACAAAGTGAATGAAAGTAGTTTGCTTTGCAAATGAATGCAAATGGCGCTGCCTTTCGGGAAGCCCTTTAACGGAGGGCGCCGCTCTTTGATTATGAGTGAAGCTGCCATTTGGACATGGTGAAAAGTGCATGCTTGAACCATTGATTAGGGGGAGCCGGTGAAAGAAGTCTGGGGAAGAAGGGGTGGCGGCAGGCGGGTGGTGGCGGAGTTGGAGCGCAGTGGGAGAGTGACAGGGAGGATTAGTGTCTGTCAGGAGCTTTTCCTGCAGCTCAGGGGATGGTCCCTGGGGTCAGTCACCTCTCTCTGCTGCTCTTAGCTGATGGCTTGCTAATGAAAGCATGTGAGACCTGCCTATTCATTACTGGAAAAGGTGATTAGATGAGCTCTGCCTCTGAAAAGGTTATCTCCAATGGATTTGCATACCTGTGTTTTACTTGCCTCTCCATACATCTGAGGAAAGATCAGTGGAGGCCGTGTAGAAAATCACTTTTTCCTTAGTTATGTTTTATATGTTTCTGTTTATATTTTTTGGGCAATTTTTTTGATTTCAAATGTATTCTTTCTACTTCCAGTATTTATCTAGGGCTGACCTATTATGTAGTAGCTTGGAGAATGATTACTTGGGTGGTTTAAAGGGCAACTGAAGTGAGAGGGATATGGAGGCTGCCATATTTATTTCCTTTTAAGCAATACCAGTTTGCCTGGCTATCCTGCTGATCCTCTGCCTCTAATACTTTTAGCCATAGAACCTGAACAAGCATGCAGCAGATCAGGTGTTTCTGACATTGTCAGATCTCCATACTTGTTTCTGGTGTTAGTCAAACGGATCAGCAGGGTTGCCAGGCAACTGGTATTGTTTAAAAGGAAATAAATATGGCAGCCCCCATATCCTTCTCGTTACAGTTTTTCTTTAAAATAACACATGTTCGGTAGGATGTCCTGGGTGTGCTGGATTGTGAGGGGTGCCTGAAGGTCTTCTGAAAATATCACCTAGGAGAAAACTTAGGCAAGAAAGCAAATTGCATGTGGTGTAATGTGTCTCTGGCAGACTGATTCAAAGTGGTCCGCGGTAAAATCTGATACATATCTGACCAGCCGCAGTGGACGAATACATTTTAGACACAAACAGAAATCGCCTGTGCTTCAATGTTCATGATAACAGAAGCTTCCATTGATTCCAGTTTGAAATTGTTGAATAAATTGTGCAACATGTGAACTAGATTCAGGTCTGTAGAACGCTATTGCGAAACACTCTAACTTACCCGCTGGAACCTCCGAATCCTTAGAGAGCATTGCTGATGCCAGATCCTTCAGGCAAGTCCACCGCCGCTGCCAAACCAGTACAGCGCTTGTGTGGAGGAGTATTCTAACTACAAAAAAATCTGATTTCCTGCAGAAAGTCCTTCTTTAAAGAGAATCTGTATTGTTAAAATCGCACAAAAGTAAACATACCAGTGCGTTAGGGGACATCTCCTATTACCCTCTGTCACAATTTCGCTGCTCCTCACCGCATTAAAAGTGGTTAAAAACAGTTTTAAAAAGTTTGTTTATAAACAAACAAAATGGCCACCAAATCAGGAAGTAGATTGATGTACAGTATGTCCACACATAGAAAATACATCCATACACAAGCAGGCTGTATACAGCCATCCTTTTGAATCTCAAGAGATCATTTGTGTGTTTCTTTCCCCCTGCAGCTATCTTCCACTGAAGTGTCAGGCTATTTCTTCCTGCAGAGTGCAGACAGCTGTGCCTGTATGTAATTCCTCAGTATGTGAAAGCCCAGCCAGCTCAGAAGAGGATTTATCCAGCTTGTAAAAGATAATAGAACAGAGAGAAGCTGCACTAATCTAAATATCACACAGGCAGTGTGCAGAGAGGGGCCTGGATGGGGGAGTTCATAGCAGAACCACAACACTGAAGAACTTGGCAGCCTTCCAGACACAGGCCTGACAAGTTTGACAAGAGAGAGATAAGTTGATTTATTACAGAGATGGTGATAGTAGAACGTGCTGCAGTAAGCCAGAACACATTAGAATAGCTTTTGGAACTTGTAGGATGATAAAAAACCAGGATGCAATTTTTGTTACGGAGTCTTTAATGTCTGAGGCTTTATTTACCCGCGCACAACCCCTGTGATATGTTGAGAAACCCCGTACATAGAACAAGTCACACCTCTAACTGTTCCTCTATCCCTCCATACTACAGACTAGGGCAGGCATGGGCAAACTTGGCCCTCCAGCTGTTAAGGAACTACAAGTCCCACAATGCATTGCAGGAGTCTGACAGCCACAGTCCTAACTCATAAAGGCAAATGCATTGTGGGACTTGTAGTTCCTTAACAGCTGGAGGGCCAAGTTTGCCCATGCCTGGACTAGGGCAAGAGTAAGGGGAAGCCAGGAAACCTTACAATATTGATTGATGTAGGAAGAGACCAGAGCATCCAGAGGAAGCCCATGCAAACATGGAGAGAACATAAGACTCCCTGAACGGTGTATCTTTGACAAGGACTAAACACTAGCACTGCACTAGCACTGCGGCTATCCATTTTACCACCAGACAGTCCAATAAAGGGCAGTCAGTAGAGATGCTAATGATTGCAAATTGTATGCAAATACTTGCACCTTTTGATCAATCAAATGCATTTTTATTTACTCCAAGGCTCCTCCCCCTGGATCTTCCATACTCAGAATGCCAGTGATGCTGAAACTGAAGAGATGTTGTTCAGTGGGGTTACCGCCCACTTACTCTTGTGACCAGTTTTCTGTCTGCCTTCCCCCGCCCATTTGATACCATTCCCATCCCACCTGTTTGTGCGCAGGCTGTGGCCATTGTCTGGCAATTGTCATCACATGCAAGCTCCGCCTTTGTTTCCTTGGAACTTACATTGCCGTTTGTGGCATAGCATTTGGTGATTTTACTGGTCAATCTCTGGACTACAGTCTAGAGCCGCATCTACACGAGTAGATGCGGCCGCGATGCTCCTTATCAATCGAGCCGCTGATGCGGCTCGATTGATAAGATCCGACAGGACGGATCTCCGCACCGCCGATTCCCTGCTCGATCCCCGCGAGGGGACAACGGCAGGGAATCGTGCGGGAGATAAGCGGTGCCGGCGGGGACGAGCAAGGAATCGAATGCGGCGGCGAGCGGGGACGCGGCGGACACGCGGAAGAGGCGATCCGGCGGCTATTCGAGTCGCCGGATCGCTGCAATGTCCCAAGGTGTAGATGGGGCTTTATTTCTGCTGTACATTATCTGTCACATTTACTTGTATTATCTTGCATTATGCATGTAGCTATTTATGTACACTGCTCTAAATGATAGACTTTGCTATGTCGGGGAAAAGGGTGCTGTGTAAATAATATCTATGCATTTAAATAACACAGACCTACTTTCCGCAGTGCTTTACAGAGTACATAGAACAATTCACATCTCTCTGAGTCTCACTTATATAATATCCCCTTCAGTCAAGGTTCAGTTTCGAAAGAAAGCCAGTTATGCTGCTAGCATGGCTGTTGATGCAGGAGGTTATGCACTCAAACATACAACCTCCATGCAGATAGTGTCATAACATGAAGATACGAACCACCAAGGACTTTAGGTCTAGATTCATTAAAAATAAATAAATAAATAAATAAAGTGGAAATTCAGGGGCAGTTACTAGTGGGAAGTGCAGCAGGAAGTGATTCTCAAGGATGAGAATCATTTCCTACTTCACTGCCGCAAATATAATGCAACCAGTGAAACCTTCTTTAAGAAACTGATGGAACTATTTCCAGACTTTCACACATTAGGGTATTAGAGAAAACTCTACATTCTACTGGGAAAGGAGGATTCCACAGTGACAATCGCTGCACACTGTCATAGCATGCCACAGATTGAGAGGAGGAATCCACAGTGACAATCGCTGCACACTATGTCATAGCATGCCACAGATTGAGAGGAATCCACAGTGACAATCGCTGCACACTGTCATAGCATGCCACAGATTGAGAGGAGGAATCCACAGTGACAATCGCTGCACACTGTCATAGCATGCCACAGATTGAGAGGAGGAATCCACAGTGACAATCGCTGCACACTGTCATAGCATGCCACAGATTGAGAGGCATCCACAGTGACAATCGCTGCACACAATGTCACAGCATACCACAGATTGAGAGGAATCCAAGGTGACAATCGCTGCACACTGTCATAGCATGCCACAGATTGAGAGGAGGAATCCACAGTGACAATCGCTGCACACTATCATGTCGTATGCCACAGACTGAGAGGAGCATAAATGATCTGCAAACCTAAAAATGTCCATGAATTACTAACCCACTGAACCCCTACCCCACCCCCTTCCATGTCCCCCATTTTCCTCTTGCTTTGGCAATGCCTGTATGAATCTTGGTCATGCCAATAAAGCTATCTTTGATTTGATGAGTCTCCAGATCTCGTGTTCAAGGAGGTGGTCTTGTCAGTGAGGGCTAATTTATCTGTTTGACTGCCTCTTGCTGTATTGTGGGGTGCTGTGGCAAGAGGCAGGCGTACGGGCAAATTAACACACACTGCTACAGCCCTCTGTTGAACACAAGCGGGTTTAGTCCTGGTTCTGCTGGAACTGCTCACTCATTCCTAGTTATTAGTCAGTATATGGCAGGAAATAAACATTTTAATTCAAAGCATTAATGTTGTTTGCACTTGCATGCATCCTCTTTATTCATAAAACTTTTTCATCGTAGGGTAATTTTTTAAGTGTTTTATAGAAGTAGTAGTGTGCTGACATATTTGTTTTTGTTCCATTTTTAAAGTGGACCTGAACTCATTCACATGACACAAGGAAAATGCAGATTAATCCACTCTGTGTTTAGAGTGATGAGCCTGTCTAATTTCCCCTCACCTACACTTCATCACAATTGTAATTTGATCTCTCAGCTGTCAGCACGGGAATCTCAGCAGCCTCAGGTAACTTGTAAACACAAGATGTTAACCCTTTGTCTTCTTTCATGAAAGCAGGCAGTAGACACACTGCATATTTATTGCAGAATTTGTATCAGCTGTAACAAAGAAATGTTTTTGCTTATATTTTTGTTTAAGGTTATTATGCTGTTGCTTATCTTGTAGAGCAGATAGGAAGTTCTGAGTTCAGGTCCACTTTAAAAATATATAGTAGTTCAGAGGGAGGGGCTGTGATAAGAACCAATAAGATTTCAGGTGTCTCTTTTTTTTCCTCGCTTGAGATGGAAATAAATGATTGATTTTCGCTCTGCATAACTTGCTACTTATGCTTCCCTTGTGACTTTATCCATTGCTTTTCCCCCAGACTCCTGAATGGGCAGAGGAGGACCTCAGCCAGCTGACAAAGTGCATGGCGAAGTTCCCAGGGGGGACACCTGGCCGATGGGAGAAGATTGCCCATGAACTGGGTCGATCCGTGGCAGATGTGAGTGAGCGGGCGGAGATATGTAGAATGAGACAGCCAGTGTGACAGACGGCTTCTGAATGAGGCCTGGCATTGTCATTCTTCTGAAAGGCCCTCAATCCATTTGGGTCTTGGAAGTGAACGATTAACCAAGTAAGCAAGAAGCAGATGTTGGCAAGTCCCCTGGTCTGCTATTAGCAGCTGTAACTGATCAGCTGTACAGGGGATTCTAGTGCTCAGAGGGTTAGACTGTAACCTGATCACAGAAAAACAATGCGATTACATTGTGTGCAGCACTCTGGGCAGTCGCTGGGGTGGGATTGCCATGTTACCTTCATGCTCTCTGTTTATTTCCTTCCACAGATGTCAGCTTACTGGCGTATATCTTTATTACAATAATAATTTGCATGGTGTTCATTGAGCCGTTTGTGATCAGTGTTAGGCTTCTTGCACACTACATGCGATTCCGATATATTTTTCTTGTATATGATCTGATTTTTGATTCCGATTTAAAAATAAAAAGTACTGCATGCTGAACCCGAGCCTGCAATATTTGTTTCCTTTTAAACAATACCAGTTGCCTGGCAGTCCTGCTTATCTATTTGGCTGCAGTAGTGTCTGAATCACACCAGAAACAAGCATGCAGCTAATCCTGTCAGATCTGACAATGTCAGGAACACCTGATCTGCTGCATGCTTGTTCAGGGTCTAAAAGTATTAGAGGCAGAGGATCAGCAGGGCTGCCAGGCAACTGGTATTGCTTAAAAGGAAATAAATATGGCAGCCTTCATATCACGCTCACCTCAGGTTCTTGTTAAAGTGGATCAGATACACAACGGCATAATAACCTTTAAACAAAAAATACATTTCTTTGTTACAGCTGATACCAATCCTACAATAAATCTGCACTGTCTCTACTTCCTGATTCATGGAAGCAGACATATTGTTTATCAGAATTTTTATTAAAATAATAAAAGAACTGCTTAGGAAGCTGTTTGTATGAAGTTGATTATTCTCATGTACCTACCTATTGGTGAAGCTATAGATTGTGGGTTGCCTTTAATTACACATGAGCTCTGATGAAGTGGAACGTGTGTGCTGTCAGGCAGGGGTTAATGAGGGTCCTCTCTCTGATTAGGAAAGGGAAAGCAGATTGTGTTTGCAGTAATCACAGTTCCTGCCTGCTGACCTGGTTACCTGTACCCCCTTCTCCCCGCCAGCCAGCTCACATCTGTTCCTTGACCCATTTTCCGAGCGCAGTCTGTAGCCCCGGGCTTAGAGCACATTCCCTTCCTACAAGAACAATCCATTCATTTTCCCCCCTCTCTGACTTGTATTTACAAAGAAGGAAGGAAAAATGGAAGCGCACTGCATGAGATGTCAGTATACATATGTGTGTGTGTGTGTCCCTCATTCCTCCAGTGTCTCCCTCATTCCTCCAGTGTCTCCCTCATTCCTCCAGTGTCCCCCTCGTTCCTCCAGTGTCCCCCTCGTTCCTCCAGTGTCCCCCTCGTTCCTCCAGTGTCCCCCTCGTTCCTCCAGTGTCCCCCTCGTTCCTCCAGTGTCCCCCTCGTTCCTCCAGTGTCCCCCTCGTTCCTCCAATGTCTCCCTCGTTCCTCCAGTGTCCCCCTCGTTCCTCCAGTGTCCCCCTCGTTCCCACCGCCGGTGTCTCCCTCATTCCCGCCGCCAGTGTCTCCCTCATTCCTCCAGTGTCTCCCTCATTCCTCCAGTGTCTCCCTCATTCCCGCCGCCAGTGTCTCCCTCATTCCTCCAGTGTCTCCCTCATTCCCGCCGCCAGTGTCCCCCTCATTCCTCCAGTGTCCCCCTCATTCCTCCAGTGTCCCCCTCATTCCTCCAGTGTCCCCCTCATTCCTCCAGTGTCCCCCTCGTTCCTCCAGTGCCCCCCTCGTTCCTCCAGTGCCCCCCTCGTTCCTCCAGTGTCTCCCTCGTTCCTCCAGTGTCTCCCTCGTTCCTCCAGTGTCTCCCTCGTTCCTCCAGTGTCCCCCTCGTTCCTCCAGTGTCTCCCTCGTTCCTCCAGTGTCCCCCTCGTTCCTCCAGTGTCCCCCTCGTTCCTCCAGTGTCCCCCTCGTTCCTCCAGTGTCCCCCTCGTTCCTCCAGTGTCCCCCTCGTTCCTCCAGTGTCCCCCTCGTTCCTCCAGTGTCCCCCTCGTTCCTCCAGTGTCCCCCTCGTTCCTCCAGTGTCCCCCTCGTTCCTCCAGTGTCCCCCTCGTTCCTCCAGTGTCCCCCTCATTCCCGCCGCCAGTGTCTCCCTCATTCCTCCAGTGTCTCCCTCATTCCCGCCGCCAGTGTCCCCCTCATTCCTCCAGTGTCCCCCTCATTCCTCCAGTGTCCCCCTCATTCCTCCAGTGTCCCCCTCATTCCTCCAGTGTCCCCCTCATTCCTCCAGTGTCCCCCTCATTCCTCCAGTGTCTCCCTCATTCCTCCAGTGTCTCCCTCATTCCTCCAGTGTCTCCCTCATTTCTCCAGTGTCTCCCTCATGCCGCCACTGGTGACTCTCTTGTTCCCACCGCCAGTGTCTCCCTCATTCCTCCAGTGTCCCCCTCATTCCCACCGCTGGTGTCTCCCTCATTCCCACCGCTGGTGTCTCCCTCATTCCTCCAGTGTCTCCCTCATTCCCACCGCTGGTGTCTCCCTCATTCCTCCAGTGTCTCCCTCATTCCTCCAGTGTCTCCCTCATTCCTCCAGTGTCTCCCTCATTCCTCCAGTGGCTCCCTCATTCCTCCAGTGGCTCCCTCATTCCTCCAGTGTCCCCCTCATTCCCACCGCTGGTGTCTCCCTCATTCCTCCAGTGTCCCCCTCATTCCCGCCGCCGGTGTCCCCCTCATTCCTCCAGTGTCCCCCTCATTCCCGCCGCCGGTGTCTCCCTCATTCCTCCAGTGTCTCCCTCATTCCCGCCTCCAGTGTCTCCCTCATTCCTCCAGTGTCTCCCTCATTCCTCCAGTGTTCCCCTCATTCCCACCGCTGGTGTCTCCCTCGTTCCGCCGGTGTCTCCCTCGTTCCGCCGGTATCTCCAGTGATGTGCGGAGCAGTGAGATTACAATGGCAGGATCGTACAGTGGCCACACGCACTCCTCAGACGGGTTACATGTTTACAGTGTTAATTTATAGCTTTTAACCAGATTTTTGTAACCATAAAAGCCACTTAAATTGTAAAAATAACAGGAAACACAAACTGTCTGGCGTGGAAAAAAAAAAGAAAACCTAAATGTGATTATTAGCTGCAGATTTTTTAAATGAAAGGCCACAAATTCTCGGGTTTCCTCCTCGCGAGGCGGCTCGGCTCTCTGGCCCGCGAGGATGTAAACCGACGCGGCGTCTCTGCGCGGCTACTAATCTCCTGCATTCAGGTTGCGATAGCAGAATGATGGGGGATTTTCCGGCTGCCTGGAAAAGGGCTCAGGTAGGCTACAAAACAACAGACAGGTGGGCGGATTGAAGGCAGCTCTCTTAATTACTGGGCCGCCTCGCCATACGGGCTGAGGCACTGAGCTCAGATAAACTGGGCCTCCTGTCGCCAGGGAGAAATAGTAGAAGTTAATTTAGCGAGACGTAACCCTTCTGAGGCTGAGGCGGCTGGAGGAGAGAAATGGGACACCAGAAGCTGCGTCCTGTGTCAGCTAAAGGTAAACAAACCACAGAAAAGCATGTATTCAAAATGGGCGCTGCAAGAATGTGGCCATCAGGAAAAGCTGTCAGTAGAATGTTGGTAACCTTACAAGTACGAGGGCTTACCTGGTATCCGGCATCGGGGGTAATTGCCTGATGCCGGTTACATGTGCTTGCCGGATGCTTGAGTAACTGGCTAAAAAGCACAGACCTCCCCCCTAAATACTCACCGAGTCTCCAGCGACATCTTGCAGCCTTTCTACATCACGTAAAGAAGGACTCCTGGCTGCTTTCTGGCTTCCTCTGTGCACGAAAGCCAGCGTGTCACCTGACCCACATCACGTCAGGTGACATGCTGGCTTCCGTACACGGCGCCTGGAAAGCCTCTAAGACATACATGTCAAACTCCGGCCCGCGGGCCAAATTTGGCCCTCAAGGGGTTTCTCCACTTTGCATTATGTATGGCCCACTCTAGACCACCAGGAAAGCTATATTGGAGGTGAAGCCCTAGAATCCCAGGGAAGCCATGTGGGGAGATGGGGAAAATAACTAAACTGTAGGAAACTGTATAGGGGAGGGTGGGGGATCTCTAGACACCAGGGAACTGTATAGGGGTTGCAGAGGAGCCATTAGATGCCTGATAATTTTATAAGGGAGGAAGGTGGCCAGTAGACATTGAGGTTGGTCTGCGACTTGGTGTCATTGTACAATTTCGGCCCACTTTGTATTGGAGTTTGACACCCCTAATCTAGGAGCTGTAGAAAGGCTGCAAGACGTCGCTGGAGACTCGGGAATATTCAAATGCCCCCAAACCTGCCCAAAACAGTCCCCCTTATCCCCTTAGACATGCCTGTTGGTTGAGACTTCCAATTGCCTGAGTTCCAGATAACAGGGACTTTGCTCTAAACAAAATCTGTAGGCCCTCATACTACATAAAAGTTGAAAAACTGGCCAATCATCAAATTTGGATGTGTGTATGCACCATTAGCATGAGGTTATTATTGGCTATGATTAGCAAGGCTGCCCAATTCACATTGCATTCATGCCGGCTATTTGTAGCCACAGTTTGGGGCCACAGCCTACTTTATTGGGTGCTCAAATTAACCCCCTTGCCGTTCCAATTATATCGGCAAGGGGGCGATAGCCGATATAATTGATAGCCGCTGACCAGCGGCATCCCCCCACCTACTCCGATCGCCGCTGGCGATCTTTGTGAGCAGGAAATCCCGTTCAGAATGGCATGGCGACGGGGTGGGATGACGTCACCGACGTCAGAGGGAATCCCGATCCACCCCCTCAGCGCTGCCTGGCACTGATTGGCCAGGCTGTGCAAGGGGTATGGAGGGGGGGGGCGTGGCGGGTATCGGCGAAATCCTCCTACGCAGGTTACCCCGAGCTGAGCTCGGGATAACCGGCAAGGTTAACCGTAATAGGTGCTAATTGCGCCTGTCCATTTTACCCGAGCGCCTCAGGCACCCAAATTCACTGCTTTGACAGCAAAGGCCTCTCTCTTCTTTTCATGTCTATTTAGGCAGTTTTCTGTAAAAAGTGGTTTTTTCGATATTGGGGAAAATCATTGCAAAACTGCGAGAGAGATGCTATGGGGCAGGCCTGAGTCTGTGAAAGAGTGATGTCACTTCCGGGATAGTTTTCGGACCTCAATCCTCACTGGTGTGGTCTTCTTCTCACCCATGACTCGTGACAGATGCTGGTTAGACTATGACGTCCAACTTTACGGCACTTAACAGAGGAAGGGATGTATTTGTTGTTTCTCTGCTGGAATCTAGATTCTTCTAAATTAAACTAGACTCCTTGCTGTGTATTAACCTCCCTGGCGGTATCCCTGAGTCAGGATCAGGGTGGAAAAAAGCAGCCAGGAGTGGTAACACCGAGCCTGACTCATGGTAGCCGCCGGGAGCTTTATGCAGAGTGCAGCTCGCAGCGGGTGTTTTAACTCACCTCACCCGGGATCCAGACGCCGGCAGCCATTCTCCTTCCTGACTTTGGAGGCTCTGCATCCCCCTGGTGAGATGGCGGCAATCTCACTATAGGGTTACAGCACCACCCAGAGGACGGAGGGGGAATTGCAGTGCTGAATCCCAGGGGAGGTGAGTAAATGCTGGGCTGCCTCAGATCTCTCTGCGGTGTGATTTGTATTTTTCTGATAGCGTCTAGAAGAATGCTGAAATGCACCGCTTTTAGACCCTACAATCTGGAAATTGATCGAGCAGCATTGAAGAAATAATTTATTCGCACAGAAATAGGCTACTTTTCATGTTCGGATGTTGATGATTCATATGTCTGCTCCACCTTCAGTAACATAAGAGTACTGCATTCTGGTTGTTGTAAACATGTCATTCGATCGACTCTGAAACGATTTTTGCATTCATCCTTCAGATCGATTAATAAGCGCGAATTGCATAGGATATCGCTTGTAGTGTGTAAGACACTAGTCAATCAACTTTCAAACAACCACACTGAATTTGATCGCTTAGTAAAGTTGATCGCGTTGTCGATTGAATCAAAATCGCTAGATGTATGGCTACTTCAAAAAGAGAAAAAAAAATTCTGCAAATAAAAAGTACAGAAATCGAAAAAGCCATAAAAAGTTGGATTTTTCAAAATCCTGTTTCTGTCTTCCAGTTTTCTGTAACTTTTAATTGCCACTATTTATTTTAGTGTTTTATGTATTTTTATAGTACATTATAACTGGCAGGTGTTCAGAATATAGCTGTCATGGATCAAACGTACGTTTTTCATATCCTCTAATTAACTGATTTCCTTTTATTAGTCCTCATTCCCTTCCCCTTAACCCCCTGCCTGCTGGTGAAAACAAAAAAAAAAACACAAGCTACTAGTAAATGCTTTAACACCTTTCTTTGTCTGCTGCGGCATCCAACCTGACCCTGAACCGTCACATCTGCCCGCCGTCACTCATTACTGCAGATTGGCTGGCGGCCAGCCCTGGTACCGTTATTGATTCTGGAAAGCAGTTGACCCTTAGGTGGTATCCATATGGGCGCACTGTCCTCTCGTTGGAGCACGTTGGGGGTGTAAGCAGCGAGTTGTTGTTCGGATGGGGCAAAGGACGTTGGCAGCATCAGGTTTTTGTTGTCCGGTTAATTGTGAACCGTGTGTACAGGTGAAACGTGAAAAATTAGAATATCTTGCAAAAGTCAATTTATTTCAGTAATTCAACTTAACCTCTTGACGACCAGCTAACGCCGATCGGCGTAAACTGGTCGTCTGCGGGTTACCATGGAGAGCGGCCTTTCCATGTCAGTTCACGGAGGGTGTCTCCGTGAACAGCTGGAGAGCCGCCGATCGCGGCTCGCCGGCAAAATGTAAACAGGCGGGGAAGAAATCCCCGCTGTTTACATCATACGGCGCTGCTGCGTAGCAGCGCCGTAGGGCAGATCGGCGATCCCCGGCCTCTGATTGGCCGGGGATCGCCGGCATCTGATAGGCGGAAGCCTATCCTTCAATGCGCAGGAAGGAACTCCGTCCTGCGCATTACGGAGAGAGGGAGGGAGGGAGGTAAGGAGGCAGAGGGCGGAAATGGCTGCGGAGGGGGGCTTTGAGGAGCCCTCCCCCCCCCCCCCCCCGCAAAACGCAGATGGCCGGCGGCGATCAGACCCCCCCGGCAGGACATCCCCCTAGTGGGGAAAAAAGGGGGGGGGGGAAGTCTGATCGCCCTGGCATAATACTGATCTGTGCTGCGGGCTGGAGAGCCCACGCAGCACAGATCAGGCAAATCGCCCCTGGTCGGCAAGTGGTTAAAAGCTGGGTGCACATTTGGCAGTGTGGGAAACGTAGCATTTTAATGCATTTGCGTTTGTGCGTTTAGTGCGTTTTCTGTGCGTCTGCGTTTTTCTTACGTTCTTCATGTGTTTTATGCAAATCACTAGGAAGTCAATAGGAAGTGGAAATACGTCATCAAACGCATATAAAAAACGCATGCAAAACGCAATACCTCTGAGTCACCATTGACTTTCATTATGTGAATTTTTGATGTGTTTTTGAAAAATATGCAACAAAAACAGCGTTTTAAAAAAACGCACATTGCAAAACGCATGTATATGCGTTTTTACATGCGGCCCATTGACTTGCAATATGTGCGTTTTCCGCAACGCTAGCGTTTCTGCTGAGTGTTTCCTGCCAAAAGGTGAAACTAATCTATGAAATGGACTCATTACATGCAAAGTGAGATTTTAAGCTTTTATATATTATAATGAATGAAAACCCCAAAATCTAAATGTCAGACCATTAGAATATTGGGAAAGTGTATTCCAGGCTCAAAGTGTCAGATTCTAATCAGCTAATTAATCCAAAACACCTGCAAAGGGTTCCTAGTTCATATATCAGTTTAGTTTAGAGCTAAAGCTATACAATAAAATGGGCAACACCTAGCAAGTCATAGTAACAGAGCCTATAGAAAAAAGCATGCATATAGGTATTACAAATAACGTGTATAGATTACTAATCCTAATTAAGAAGTTTTAAATCAGGATGATACCATTTATTGGCTAACTAAAAATGAATAAAAAATAAGCAAGCTTTCGGCCTTGCAGCCTTCGTCAGGCTTACATCAGCCCAATGAAGGCTGCAAGGCCGAAAGCTTGCATATTTTTATTCATTTTTAGTTAGCCAATAAATGGTATCATCCTGATTTAAAACTTCTTGCTTTTACTGGTGGCTAACATGGTACAATACCATACTGCTAATTCTAATTAGAAACGTCTTGGGATTCTAGATTTCTAGTTTGGTTAAGGATTAACATCTGGTTTTGTTGTGATTAGACTCACGGATGTTCGTTCCCACTTTTCGTTTTTTCAATAGGCTGCATACACATTCAATTTTGATTGGCCAATAGTGCCACTTCTATGCAGTTTGAGGACCTACCTATACCATCTATTCATAGTATTCAGAATCAGTTGGCCCTTATACTACATGGAAGAATGGCCAAAGGGGAGATTTTTGGTGCTAAAGGAAAATGGACATGCCAGCCTAACCGGTTCTGTGCCCTGCAGGAGCCAGCTGGCTAATAAGAACCCTCTCCAATTGTTTCTCTGCTGTTTTATTGTACTGTGTATGTATGTTTCCCAGCACTACAAAAGACAACACTAAAAATGTCATTTTGCATGCATTAAAAAGGCTCTCTGTTTTACGGTTTCATTTTGTTTACAGGTAACGACAAAAGCCAAACAAGCAAAAGATTCTGTGTCTTTCAGCTCAGGTATGTGCCGTCGTAATTATTATATAATCAACAGATGATGGATGTAATAGTAATTTCCATTTAATTCTGATTAGCACAATATTGGTAATCTTTACCGATATTTTACTACGATCTAACCCAGGGGTGTTGAACTTAATCACGCAAGCTGATCACAAGACCGCGGAAGAAGGATCGTGGTATACCTGGCGATTAACAGGTCCCTGATCCATCTTCCGCATTCACGTACCACAGAACAAACGACAGTCGTGGACGTGACTTTGAACGGTCATGGTAATGAGCGCGAGGATTAATGGGGATAGGAACTGTCAATGATTGGATCCGTCATTAAACGTTGTTATATGATACCGAACAAACTGTCGTTTATTGTTAACTATTCTGCACGAAAATATTCTGGTGGGTATGAACCTTATGTCACAGGCCATATTGTTTATTAAAACAAAGTGTCGTAACTATAGCAACCGTGGGGGACCCGCTCCTCCCCCTTCTGCAGAGCAACATAGAGAAGCAGTTCCAAATGTACCTGCTCCAGTGCTGCTTTGTGTGTGCTCTCCTCTTCACGCTCTGTGCTGCATGCCTCTGGCTTTCTGAGGTACGTCACATGATTGGAAACTGGAGGTGCGGAAGCACAGATCGTGCAGCTCTTGGGAAGAACAGAAAGATCCAATGCACCGCTGGAGCTGGAAAATATGACACTGCTTTGCTTCTCTGCCATGCGGGGAGAGGGTGTTGGAGGAGGAAAGGGTATGTGTGTGTTACCAGTCACGTGAGGGGATTTGGATTCCAGGAGGGGCCTATGCTAATTTCAGTAAGGGGTCCAGCTGCACCCTCGCTCAAACTGACAATGTTTCAACCAGAAACATTGTCACTGGTTTGCTTCTCTGGCAGTGGGCTGCTGTTCTTTACCTTTAGGCTATGTTCTCGTCTAAAATCGAAATAGCTGACGCTGGTGATTTTCGTTTTTGCGTGATTTCCCCCACCCGGTGCTTACCTGCGTGCTTCAATTTTGTATAAAGCGCTTTTCTAAGGCGCTTTCGCAGAGCGGTTCTGTTTGTTCACTTCCTGACGTTAGTCAAGAAGTGAACTCTTTTACCCGGAAATGACTAAATACAATGTATTTATTCATGAAAGCACTGGGGAGATCGCTATACAAAGTGTGGTTTTTTGTTTTTTTTAAGCGTTTTGCGATTTCCCTATACTTTCCATTGAGGCAAATTGCCCCAAAAATGGTACAGGCAGCGCTTTGGTGAGTGGATCGGAATAAAGTCCCGCAGGCCGAATGCGGCCCTCCTAGCTATTTTATGTGGCCCTCGAGAGCTTCAAAAGCAAACCATTGTAAGCAGTAAGGGCTTGTTCACATGAGTGTTCACATCTGGACACTCTCATAGGGAATCATTGCACAATCGGTTTTAGGGCGATTTTGAAAATCGCTGGCGCGAAAACACCCTAGATGTGAACAAGCCCTTACTGCTTACAATGGTTTACTTTTGAAGCTCTCGAGGGCCACATAAAATAGCTAGGAGGGCCGCATTCGGCCTGCGGGACTTGTGATCTAAACTAACCTTATCCCAGCCCTAGCTCTCCTCCTCGATGCTTAACACCAACTGAAGGTAAGGCCGCCCGATTATCATTTCAATCAATTGCTGTCAGAAAACAATAGAAACAAACGGTCTAGCAAGCTTGAAAGATCTCACCCGAAAGAGCTTGTTCAAGTGTGTTGCGGCAGCGGCATTCAATATTCCATCAACCAATTCCTGGCTGTCTCCCTCAATTAAATATATATATATACCACTGGGACCGTGGTGAGTGTCGCAGGCTGGTGTCCTGGGTCTTTCTCCTTCGCTTTCTCCTCTGTACCATGTGACACTGCTGCATGTACGTGATGGCCCTGGCTAAAGACATGGGGATGGTCAATGAGATGCAAATAATTTCGAGTTGATGCAGCATTATGCAAATGTTGTATGCAAATTAATACAGCTTGAGAACGGACCAATAAAATTTTACCTCGGCAGAATTTGATTGTCAATTTTCGAACTGCATAAATTTGCATTTAAAATATGTATGATCCTGCATCAGCTCGAATTTATTTGCATCTCATCGATCTTCCCTAGTGGGACACAGGAGCCAGCTGACTGGTGAGGCTCACCAGGAGTCCGAGGAGTACAAATTACATGGGGGAGACCTGGGGGGCCTGGCAGGTGGAAGCTGCTGCACAGATTTTCCTGAAATCTATTGGAAATGGCTGTGCAATGTGTGGGCAGCAATACATCCCTCTCTGATCAGACAGGGATCTATCTGATGGTTGAATCTGCTGCCCCATCTGCCAGTGTATGTACCCTATTAAGGCCCCTTTTACACTTGCCTTACAGGTGTGCATTGTGTTACCCTGTTTTACCGAAGGCTAATGCAACGGCAATGCAACGGGGCCTAGCGCATTTAACGCATCATGATGCAGCAATGGTGGAAGTAATGCAAGTCAGTGGGCGACCTAAGGTTTTTAATTGTTAGCAGCAGTTCGGCACGCATGCGCGGGACAACGGAAATACAATGGAGAAACCTGGAAATCCAAGTGATGTACTTCCTGTCCAGCAAGGCAGTATGTCACACAGCGAGGGGTGAGCTTGGAGGGGGGAGGGGACGCTATGCATATGACCTCCTTAGCAGTAATCCCGAGTCAGGCTCGGGACGGAAGTCTGCAGCTCAGAGTGGTAATCCCGAGCCTGAGGGAGATATATGGAGGAGCTACTGCAGATCTCTCTGTGGTATGTTTGGGTTTTTTTCTTGTTTTTAGGGTCTAAAAGCTTGTGATAAAATTGCATGGTTTTTAGATCCTAATTCTGGAAATGATCATACCGCCAGGGAGGTAAAGATTGCACTTAGTTATTCAGATCTGATGCCGAATAGAGATTAGTCAGTAAGATACTGATAATTTCAAGTTGCTAGCTTCCTTTTCTGCAAATTTATGCAGCTGGGAATCAGATCAAAATCAGCAGGTACTTGTGTCTTATCCATTCAGTTCCAAGCTGCAAAACAATAACGTAAAATATGCATCAACTTGAAAGTAATAGCATTTGGCTGTCCAGCTCTATTACTGAATAATAAATATTGGTTTTGTCATTTAAAGGTACCGTTCGATTGGTGGATTTAAAGTGTGCAGGAAAGACGACTGTGACGTTATCGGACAGCTTAATCACCCACCGGGAGGAGGAGGAGCTCGATGAGGAGGAGAGGGACTTGTCGGCCAATCACAGCGAGGCCCTGGCAACAGCATCACGAGCCCGGAGGAGGAAGGCTACGAAACCCGCGGAGACGCCGGCACTCACAAAAGAAGAGGCGGATGATAAAGTGAGAGGCAGGCGGCAGAGAGACTTTGATATAGAGCAGGAGGCTGATCTACTCGGGGACAGTGATGAGGAGGGCAGAAAGAAGGAGCGCAGTCGTGTATCAGAGGAGATATGGACTCAAAACCAGCAGAAGCTCCTGGAGCTGGCGCTGCAACAGTATCCAAAGGGAACTGCAGAACGATGGGATAAAATAGCCAAGTGTGTGCCTGGGAAGTCTAAGGTGAGTATGATACTCCTTTTTATCACTTTATGGTCCTCTTGGTTGTAATTGTATTGGCAGGCGGAAAAGGCTACACACAGAGCCGGATCATCTACAAGGTAATTCTAGGCAGTTGCTTGGGGACTGTAGAGTCTAGGGGCCTGGTGGATGCTACCTCTCACCAAATCTTACTGAAAGAAAGCTAGATGACCACCGGCGGTAAGCAAAAACTGCTATCGTGCCTAGGGCCCTATTTCTTCTTAATCCATTTTTGGGTACACAGGTTAGCATCAGAAAGAGGAGGCTGTAGACAACGAACACTAGGAATCCAGCGCAGGAGATTTGGGCGCAGCCGGCGCCACCATAGACCGTAATAGGAATTATGGCTATATCGGCGCACAGAGAGTAACTTCGATGTTATCAGAAGACGGAGCTGAAGTTACTTTTAAAACACTGTAGGGTAGCCAGGGAAGAGAAAGCACAGAAAAGTCCGGGAGCCCAATCTGGTGCAATATTGTTAGTTGATCGGGGTATAGTCAAAAACAATTGATAATATACTCACAAAGATGGGTTGCGGCAGAGGCAACCACTCGTAGTCGCAGGTGGGGAGAAACTGTCCCCACTCGGCCTTTTAGTTCCTAGATGGTCGCTGCTCCAGAAAAATGATTTGTCCGTCGAGAACCCTCGACTAAATCACAAAATCAAATCCTAATATATAAGGGATATCAAATATATTTAACACAAGTAGGAGGTGCCTGGTCTAGATTGTCATTGCAGTAATAGTACTGTATTAGAGTATGTATCAATTTCTATTTGTATCACTTCAAATATAGGAAGGTAAAGTCGTCCTACCTTATTGATGTTTAGCAGGGTATAAACACAAGTAAAGGTTCAAGATTAAAGGGATACTGTAGGGGGGTCGGGGGAAAATGAGCTGAACTTACCCGGGGCTTCTAATGGTCCCCCGCAGACATCCTGTGTTGGCGCAGCCACTCACCGATGCTCCGGCCCCGCCCGCCTCCGGTTCACTTCTGGAATTTCTGACTTTAAAGTCAGAAAACCACTGCGCCTGCGTTGCCGTGTCCTCGATCCCGCTGATGTCATCAAGAACGCACAGCGCAGGCCCAGTATGGTCTGTGTCTGCGCAGTACACTCCTGGTGACATCAGCGGGAGCGAGGACACGGCAACGCAGGCGCAGTGGTTTTCTGACTTTAAAGTCAGAAATTCCAGAAGTGAACCAGAGGCGGGGCCAGAGCATTGGGGAGTGGCTGCGCCAACACAGGATGTCTGCGGGGGACCATTAGAAGCCCCGGGTAAGTTCAGCTCATTTTCCCCCGACCCCCCCCTACAGTATCCCTTTAAGAAATCCGTTTTTATTGGTGCCCTAGACAACGCGTTTCACGGCCGATAGCCGCTTCCTCAGGTCAATAAAAAGTGCCTTTAACCTCCCTGGCGGTTAATTTTTTTTGCCAAATTGGCAAAAAAAACTTTTTTTTTAAATTTTTTTTTTTGTTTCAAGTAAAGCTACCAGAGTGGTAGCTACATGAAACACCACTAGAGGGCGCATGTGTCCCTCTAGTGCGATCGTCGCCGGCATCTATAGCAAACAGGGGAACGCGTATACAACGCGTTCCCCTGTTTGGCTTCTCCTGTCGCCATGGCGACGATCGGGATGACGTCAGCCGACGTCCTGACGTCAGACACCTCCGATCCAGCCCATAGCGCTGCCCGGAACTCATTGGTCCGGGCAGCGCAGGGCTCTGGCGGGGGGGGGGGCCCTCTTTCGCCGCTGCGTGCGGCCGATCGCCGCAGAGCGGCGGCGATCAAGCTGTGCGCGCGGCTAGCAAAGTGCTGGCTGCGCGCACAGCAATTTACAGATTAAAAATCGCCCCACCAGGGGCTGAGATCTCCCCCTGCGCGGCATAGCCCGAGCTCAGCTCGGGCTTACCGCCAGGGAGGTTAAGAATAAATGGCAGCTCTCAGATATCGGTAAATATACTCTAGTCTTACATTACAGATCATTCTATGCATATCATACTCGTATGATTCTCACCCTTTAACAAGTCACTCTAGGCTTACATTCCAGGTAACTTTTATGTACAAATCACTCTATGCTTACATTCTAGGTCATTTTATGTATGTAATACACGTACAGGATTATGCTGACATTATTAGAAAATTGTATATCACTATGTAACATATCTATGTATATCGTACCGGCCCGGGTTGTGCAATGAAATTACACGTTAAGTGTTAAAATATATGTACCCATAGTAGAGGATGTAATCTATAGGGCATATGGTACATAAGTCTAGGGACACGATCGTAAATCTTTCAACATATATTTAAAAATAAAGAAAAACCTTTATAAAAACATTAAGATACCTATATAGGACCAGTAAACCTTGTGATGAAGCGCTGGTGTCATGGGTAAATTAAGAGGAGATGTATGTGTATAGGAGTAGGTACTGTAGACTAGCCCAAAACCTGTCCGATTTCTACTACCTACTGTGAGTGACAGCAACATGGGAGAAAAGTAATTTATGGCTCATTTTACTCTGGAAGAAACATACTTCTTATTTGTATGCATTTACATGTACTTTAAAATTTACATTTTGATTGCGATTGTGGTCCTTTAAGATCTATGATTCTCACTATTACTGCAGCAAGTACTGCTTTATTAAAGATGGGGTTTGTCTGATACCCACTATTGTGAATGTCAGCATTTCAAGTACCCAATGATACATACAGTAAGAGTACTCAATGTGTGTATAATAGAGCACTCCATATCCTATATAATAAAACCCATGTCCCTGCATCCTCCTCTGTCCGTGCCTTTTTTTGCCAGCGCACATTTGCGGCACGCAGGCGGGCGTTGGGCAATACAGGAGGACAACGGCGGCAGAGGGGCGGGTGTGTGCCCACGTGTTGCGGGCTTGCGCATTGCGGACATTGTTGCTGTGGCGGGGGCATAGCGACTGAGCCCTAGTGCCTGTTTTTAAATGGGCGGGCTTATAAATGCTAGACAAACATTCCTTTATGCCTTTAATAAACTACAGTACTTATTCAGGCTTGTTTATATAGGATTTATATCCTCTAATTCACTCTAGTAGATTGACTATACCAAGTTAGAATACCAAACAATATAATATTTGTTTTGTCTCAGCAGAACCTATTTGGAATTCTCTTACACAATTTATTGTTTCTCAGTTCTCTACAGTGTGTTAATTTATCAAACATCCATCCTTCTGTTAATGGCCATTCTGGACCAGATCCCCAACACACCCCATAGGGATTTGTCAGTTGCACATATCCATACACATGTAGAAAGCCCAAGAGCCAGCGTGAACGCCAAAAAGCTCACCTTCTCTCTGGGGTCCTTGTAACAGTGGATATAATTGCACCCTACACAAAAAGATCGTCCACAACTGGACTCCTACCTGGATCCATGTGGCATCAGTGTAAACTTACCTGGAAGCTGCCGTCCAGGCTAAAGGCCTCCAGTCTTGCCTTTACGTTAGCCTTCTCTTCTGTAGGCCAGGTAGAAGTAGTTTTGTACTAAAACGCCTTTAGACGTCCATGGCGTCTGGATGCGGAAACACAGAAATGATTATAGATTTCTCCAGTGGTGTAAGAGTTAAACATGGCTATCTGGGTGCTTCCTGTATAGCTTTACTCTAGGCAAGCTGGAGTAGGGAATATATCCATAAAATCATTATTGTGAGTGTTCTTATTCCCTGGACCATGCCAAGTGGCAAACTGGAAAGAATTATGTGCACTAAACAAGGTCATACTTTCCTGTTAATGTTTGATTTACCACTTGGAAAGTCATCTGCCTACCTTCTGACCATGCCATAAAATGGGGGGGGGGGGAGGCTTAGGGAATACGGGGGGGGGTCCTTAGGGAATAGGGGTGCAGATGTAGAATGTGCAGTAAAGTAGGAAACTGGGGCAGATCTTGCTGCAGTGATAGTCTGTCTGGCATTTCCGTAGTCCGGCTTGGGGGGCCAAATGCGGCCCGTTGATTCTTTTCTGATGGCCCCCAAAGCTCTCTACAGTTGTTCATTCCATGCGGCCCACAGGCCGTAGCTGCGGTGCTGCATGCAGGGAACAGCAGCAGTAACCGCCACTGATTAGCAGCTGCCACTGTGCTAACTGCACACAGTATGTGGGTTATTTCCAATGGAAATGTTTTATAGTGTACCTAACTCTATAAATCTGTCAAGAATGGCAATATGACCCTTGGCCAAAAAGTTTGGACACCCCTGGCCAATGTGTCTCTGGGATAGAGTGTGGAAAACTGCTCAACATAACATAAATCCACAGAGCAGTAGGGATGGTCAGTGAGATGCAAATAATTCTGAGTTGATTCAGGATTATGCGAATTTTGTATGCAGATTTATGCAGCTTGAGAATGCACCATCCTGTAAAGCAGGAATCCAATTGTTCCATTTTCAAGCTGCATAAATTTGCTTATAGAATGTAGATAATCTTGCATCTCCTAGACCAGTGTTTCTCAAACCTGTCCTCGTGACTCCCCAACAGTGCGTGTTTTACAGGCAGCCTCCCCTATGCACAGGTGGGGCAATTAGTGTCTCAGCTGGGTGGATTCCATGTAGCTGAGACACTAATTACGCTACCTGTGCATAGGGGAGGTTGCCTGTAAAACATGCACTGTTTGGGGAGTCACGAGGACAGGTTTGAGAAACACTGTCCTAGAGTCCTAGACTATCCCTAGAGGGAAATTCCAAGTCTTCCTTGCATGTACGGAATCCAAGTCAAGATCCTGGTTTGGAGAACCACTTTCACCGTAAAGGAGTGTTATTTAGAGAGAACTGACTCTTTACCCAGAAGACTTCACACCCTTATCCAAAAACGTAATAAAAGCCTGAACACATTTTCTTCCCTAGTAATAGCCATTGTTTTCTCCTGTGTTCTGTAGGAGGACTGTATATGTCGGTATAAGCTTCTGGTGGAGCTGGTGCAGAAGAAGAAACAAGCCAAGAGCTGAGCGGTACTGAGAATGCGATACACTGAGCCATGGACCTCCACTCTCTGCAGCAGTAACGTGCCTTAGTATTAAATCCATAAATTAAAATTTTAATTGCCAACTAAGATATTTCATGCATTGAAAAATTAAAAGTATTTTTTATACCTTGACGTGTTTGGTGTTGTCTTTGTCCGGAGAGATTATTGGATTGCTCAGTAGAGGCTCCTCCCTGGTACAGCGTGTATATAGAGCCTTTACATGTCTGACCTGTAACACTGCGGGGCTTATTTACTAGGAGTGGTCCCAGGAAAACCGTAGCAGAAGTGTGGCAGTTGCCCAGAATAAAGTTCTTTATGGTGTAGAATGCTGGCGTACCATGGGCTGAACCACAGGCTTCAAAATTGTCAACGCAACACGCTTTGTTCAGGTTAGAGGTATGTCCCACGGTAAGCCGATGTCCCTGATACTGGTCTGCAGCCCAGAGCGTTTAGCGAAAGGGTTTTTTTTTTTTTTTTATGACGTCCTACTAATCTTAAAGAACAAGCGACACCCATGCTCACCTAGATATAAAAAACACATATATAAGTAGACTAGCTGATTACTCGCTGTTGCCTGGGCATGTATTTTGCTGCTGTTGGCACTGCCCACTTTTTCTAACCCTAACACACAAACACTTAATGTCCAAGTTTTGAAACGTTGGGGTCTTTGACATCAATAAATTGTATATTCCCATAGAAATTAAACAAAACTGATTGGCAGTATTTTAACCCCAGTCACCCAATGACCAACTGTAACAGGTTTGAGGCATCTGCTACTAACAGTGCAAAAATGGCAGCAATTAAAATACTCCAATATCAAGAGTTGTAGCGCGACAGTGTTTTATAGTGTCAATTAAAATATTCCCCTTGAAAATCAACAGGTGAATTTTGATTGGCTATTAAAGGCCCCGCCCACTTCCCTGAATATTAAAGGGAACCAGAGAGGAACGGGGGGTGAAAAAAGAAACAGATTTTATACATACCGGGGGCTTCTTCCAGCCCCATAAGCCTGAATCGCTCCCACGCCGCCATCCTCAGCTTCCTGGATCCGCCGGTACCGGACCCGTCACTTCCGGCGGACGCGGCCAATTGTCCGCATCACAGGGGCTCCCTCCATACATGTACGCATGCGGCTGCGCAGTTAACAGCCACATGCGTATCTGTATGGGGAGAGCACCCTGTGATGCGGAGAATTGGCCGGCCGACTTGCCGACTCGCGGCAATGACGGGACCCGGTGGCGGCTGATGCAGGCAGCGGAGGAGTGCGACGTGGGAGCGATCCGTGCGTATGGGGCTGGAGGAAGCCCCAGGTATGTATATTGCATCCTCTCTGGTTCCCTTTAATATCAGTCACCAAGTGACCAACTGGGCAAAGTTTGAGAACTCTGCCATTAACAGTGTAGGAATGGCTGCAGTTTATATTTTCCCAGTGAAATTTGTTTTTGGCTCCACCCACTTTTTGTAACCTTGACACACAGTCACTCAATGGCCAAGTTTGTGAGCTTTGGGGTCCTTGGCATCAAAAATGTGTATTTTCCCAGTGAGATGAAACAAATCTAATTGGCTGTTTGTGGCTCCACCCCTTTACTGAATTTGAACCCCAGTCACCTGATGACAGAGACTGAACCAGGTTTGAGGCTTTTGACATTAACCGTGAAAGAATGACAGCAATTTCAATATTACCCTTGAAAATCAATAGGTGAGTTTTGATAGGCTGTTGTAGGTTCCACCCACTTTTTTGAATATTAATCCCAGTCACCAACTGTGTCAAGTTTGAGAACCCTGCCATTAACAGTGTAAGAATGGCTGCAGTTTATATTTTCCCATGTAAAAGTTAGGTCATGCTTCGCCCGCCTTGACATACAGTCACTCTATAACCAAGTTTATGAGCTCTGGGGTCCTTGGCATCAATAAGTTGCATTTTCCCACTGAAATTAAACAAATCTGATTGGCTGTTTGTTGCCCGCCTGCCCCCTTTTCAAAATTTACAGTCAGTCACTGAGAGACTGGGGTTTATCAGATTTTAGGCCTCTGCCTTTAACAGCGCAAGAATGGTAGCAATGTAAATAATCCAACTGAAAATCAATAGGTGAATTTTGATTGGCTGTTGTAAGCTCCACCCACTTTCCTGAATATTAATTCCAGTCCCCCGTGACCAACTGCGTGAAGTTTGAGAACCCTGCCATTAACAGTGTAAGAATGGCTGCAGTATACATTTTCCCATGTAAAAAATGTAGTTGTTGGCTCCGCCTACTTTTTCAAACCTTGACACACACAATCCCAGTATAACAAAGTTTATATTGCCGGGACAGAATCCGACAAACTGGTGTCCGGCAAAGGAGGAATTGCTAATGGCTGCCACCTGTGTAACCCTAGTTATGAAAAGAGAAGGGTGAAAAACATGCACTGAAATGCTCATAGGCTTGAAGGAGTGTTTATTTATCTTTGTATGTGTCAGAGTGGTGCAACTAAATATTTTGAATTAAAAAAATGTTTGGTTTGGGTCCGCTTTAACAGTGTCACAATGGCAAATATTCCCCTTGAAAATTAATAGGTGAATTTTGATTGGCTGTTGTAAGCTCCACCCACTTTCCTGAATATTAATCCCAGTCACTCAGTGACCAACTGTGTGAAGTTTGAGAACCCTGCCATTAACAGTGTAAAATGGCTGCAGTTTATATTTTCCCATGTAAAAAGTTTAGTTATTGGCTCCGCCCACTTTTTCTGACCTTGACATGCAGTCACTCAATGACCAAGTTTATGAGCTTTTGGGTCCTTGGTATCAATAATTTGTATATTCCCATAGAAATTAAACAAATCTGATTGACTGTGGCTCCACCCCTTTCCAGAATTTGAACCGTTGTCACCCAATGACCGACTGTACCAGGTTTGAGGCTTCTGCCATTAAGAGTATAGGAATGGCAGCAATGTAAATATTCCCCTTGAAAATCAATAGGTGAATTTTGATTGGCTGTTGTAGGCTCCACCCACTTTCTTGAATATTAATCCCATTCACCAAGTGACCAACTGGGCAAAGTTTGAGAACCCTGCCATTAAGAGTGTAAGAATGGCAGCAGTTTATATTTTCTCTGTGAAATTTGTTTTTGACTCTGCCCACTTTTTGTAACCTTCACACACAGTCACTCAATGACAAAGTTTATGAGCCTTTGAGTTCCTGGCATCAAAAATGTGTGAATGGAAGCAGTTTACCCAGCAAAGAAATCTGATTGGCTGTTTGTGGCTCCGCCCCTTTAGTGAATTTGAACCCCAGTCACCCCAATGACTGACGGTAGCAAGTTTGAAGCCTCTGGCATTAACAGTGTAGGAATGGCAGCAGTTTAAATATTCACCTTGAAAATCAATAGGTGAATTTTGATTGGCTTTTGTAGGCTCCACCCACTTTCCTGAATATTAATCCCATTCACCCACTGTGCAAAAGTTTGAGACCCCTGCGATTAATAGTCTAAGAATGGCAGCAGTTAACATTTTCCCATTGACAATGAGTGGCTGAAATTTGATTGGCTCTTTTATGCTCCGCCCACTTTTCCTGAATTTGTAACTTCGGTCACCAAGTGACCAACTGTGCCAACTGTGGGGACTCTGGCTTGATTACTGTGAGAATGGCAGCCTTTTACATTTTTCCCATTGACTTGAATGGGTGAAATCTGATTTGCTGTTTGTAGCTCCGCCCAGGTGTGCAGGGGGGCCCCCGAGACCCCCAGATTATATCATCCCAGGTAGTGAGGGATCTGTATACCAAGTTTTGTTCAAATCGGTCAAGCCGTTTTCGAGTGATCGCGACACATACATACGATTTTATATATATGTTACGGCCAGAACCCGAAGTTTGGCCACTTCGGGTTCTGGCCGGCCTCTTCGGGTTCTGGCCGGCCAATGTTCGAAGTGGCCGCTGCACTGCGGCCAATGTGAGGAATGTAATGATTCATGTAACATGAATGTATCTTCAGGCCAAATGTATCGCAACCTAGTTAATTTAATGACATTAAGTCGGCGGCAATGAAACAGATGAAGCCGCTGGCTTTTGCTCTGCCTCTCTCTTTTATCTTACTATGGGCAGCCGGTGGGGAAGCCTGCCGTTCTTGCAGAGCGGGTGCTGGCAGAAGCAATGTCTGCAGCCTCCCTGCTCTGCTTCCCTGGCGCGACGAACGACTCTCGGACACGCGTGTCCCCGCCGGCTGACCATAAGAAAAGGATAGAGAGGCGGGGGGGGGGGGGTGAGGAGAGAGGGGCAGAGCAAAAGCCGGCGGCTTCATCTGTTTCATTGCCGCCGGCTTAACCACTTCACAGCTCCAGTACAGTATATCTACTCCCCTGCAGACTTCATCTAACCGCCCAGGGGAGTAAATATACGTACTCCCGCTGCTACCACTGCTGAAAGCGCTCCCGCTTATTTGTGCGCTCGTTCATGTTGCCATCTGCCCGCCAGGAGATCAATGAATGAGTAAGCAATTCCTAATCATTGATCTAAGTCCACGTAGCAATTATCGGCGCCTTTTATGAGAAGCTGCACGATCATTCTAATAAAAAAAAGTTTCCCATCTTCAGTACACTTCCTGTAAGCATACATATTTCGCTTACAGGACATATAACAAAAAAAAGACTGAGGCCATCTTGTGGCCAAATAGTAAAACTACATCTAAAAGTACTTTTTTTAAATGCAAAGACCTGTTTTTACATTTCAAATTAACCCCTTACCTCCCACACTCCCCAATAGTTACCAACATTTATTTTTTTTGTAAAAAAAATACAATGAAATAAATTTACAATTATAAAAAATGCATTAATAGTTTTCTTAGGGACTGAACTTTTATAATGTGTATGTCAAGACGGTATAATACTGTTACTTTATAAATTATGGGCTTTTTATTAATGATGGATGCAAAACTGAAAAAAAATGCATCTTTATTTCCTAATAAAATATTGGCACCAGACATTGTGATAGGGACATCATTTAAATGGTGTAATAACCGGTACAAATGGGCACATTAATTACGTGGATTTTAATTATGGTAGCATGCATTATTTAAAAATTATAATGGCCGAAAACTGAAAAATAAGGATTTTTTTCCAATTTTTTTCTTATTTTTCCATTAAAAAACATTTAGAATAAAAAAATTCTTGGCATAATGTACCACCCAAAGTAAGCCTAATTAGTGATAAAAAAAACACCTTTAACACATTTCATTCTGATAAGTAGAGATAAAGTTATTGGCAAATGAATGGAAGGAGCTGAAAGGTGAAAATTGCTTGGATGCTGAAGGGGTAAAACCCCTCAGTTGTGAAGTGGTTAATGTCATTAAATTAACTAGGTTGCGATACATTTGGCCGCTGCGCTGCGGCCACAAGATACATTCATGTTACATGAATCATTCCATTCCTCACATTGGCCGCTGTGCAGCGGCCACTTCGCACATTGGCCGGCCAGAACTAGAAGTGGCCAAACTTCGGGTTCTGGCCGTAACCTATATATGTATATGTATATGTGTATGTATGGATAGATAGATACTACTTCTACTTACATAACAGATGTATTGTGCTATCCACGTAATGATTCCTGTGAATTTTAGAAAAGGAAAAGCAGAAAATGCTGACATCATATCCTCCATGACTCTTGTTTCCCCCCCCCCCCCCCCTCCCTTTTCTTGCTCATTGTGTATTCATTAGCTGCCCTCCTCCCAGAGTATTCAGACATTCCCACTGAGGTGTATACTAACAACTGCACTGTCTTTTTTTTTTTATTTTTTATTGACACATCCAATCACTGAGTCACCTCAGCCTTGCTTGTAAACACAAGTAATCAGAGCGTTTTTCTGATAAGCCGCTAGGCAGGGAAATAAATGGAAGAGGAGGAATATATTATAGATAAAAAGAACTCCCAGCATTCAACTCTTTGGCACTAGGGCCAGTGCTCCTAAAGTATGTGAGAACTACAAACCATAACAGAAAAAGTTTTGCAAGTTTTGAAATGCAAGATTAGCATCTTTATCACTTAATACACTCAGACCGGTTGCTGTTGAAATTTGATTTTTACGGTGACAATACCGCTTTAAATGACTGAAGTGAGAGGGATATAGAGGCTGCCATATTTATTTTCTTATAAACAATACCAGTTGCCTGGCAACCCTGCTAATTTGTTTGGCTGCAGTAGTGTCTAAATAATACCAGGAACAAGTATGCAGGCAATCTTGTCAGTTCTGACAATGTCAGAAATATAATATATAATATAATATTTTTTACTATTTTTCTTTTAATTTTATAATCCCAACCTCCCCCCCCCCCCCCCCCCCGCCAGCCAATCAGCGTGATCAGCTGTCATAGGCTTCAGCCTATGACAGCCAATCACTTCCGCAGCAACAGAGGGGACAGCGCTGCCTTAGATTGTAGCGCTGTACGAGGTAATTGGACGGCTGTTTCGCCGTCTAACAGTCTCCGAGCGGCGATCGCTGCTGGGAGACTGAAGGCGGAGCCTGCCAAGCAGGAGATGCGTGCGATCTCCTGCAATAGCCGGCCCCAGGACTTGACGCCGACATGGTCACGTCCCTTGCCGTGACGTGGTCGTTATGTAGTTAACCACTTAAGGACCGTGGGCTTTACCCCCCCCCCCCCCTTAAGGACCAGGCACTTTTTTCCATTCAGACCACTGCAGCTTTCACGGTTTATTGCTCGCTCATACAACCTACCACCTAAATGAATTTTGGCTCCTTTTCTTGTCACTAATAAAGCTTTCTTTTGGTGCTATTTGATTGCTGCTGCGATTTTTACTTTTTATTATATTCATCAAAAAAGACATGAATTTTGGCAAAAAATTATTTTTTTAACTTTCTGTGCTGACATTTTTCAAATAAAGTAAAATTTCTGTATACACGCAGCGCGAAAAATGTGGACAAACATGTTTTTGATAAAAAAAACCCATTCAGTGTATATTGGTTTGGGTAAAAGTTATAGCGTTTACAAACTATGGTGCAAAAAGTAAATTTTCCCATTTTCAAGCATCTCTGACTTTTCTGCGCACCTGTCAGGTTTCATGAGGGGCTAAAATTCCAGGATAGTATAAATACCCCCCAAATGACCCCATTTTGGAAAGAGGACATCCCAAAGTATTCACTGAGAGGCATAGTGAGTTCATAGAAGATATTATTTTTTGTCACAAGTAAGCGGAAAATGACACTTTGTGACAAAAAAAAAAAAGTTTCAATTTCTTCTAACTTGCGACAAAAAAGATTAAATCTGCCACAGACTCACCATGGCTGTCTCTGAATACCTTGAAGTGTCTACTTTCCAAAATGGGGTCATTTGTGGGGTGTGTTCACTGTCCTCGCATTTTGGGGGGTGCTAATTTGTAAGCACCCCTGTAAAGCCTAAAGGTGCTCATTGGACTTTGGGCCCCTTAGCGCAGTTAGGCTGCAAAAAAGTGCCACACATGTGGTATTTCCGTACTCAGTAGAAGTAGTATAATGTTTTTTGGGGTGTATTTTTACACATACCCATGCTGGGTGGGAGAAATATCTCTGTAAATGACAATTTTTTAAATTGTTTTACACACAATTGTCCATTTACAGAGGTCTTTCTCCCACTCAGCATGGGTATGTGTAAAAATACACCCCAAAACACATTATACTACTTCTCCTGAGTACGGCGATACCACATGTGTGGCACTTTTTTGCACCCTAACTGCGCTAAGGGGCCCAAAGTCCAATGAGTACCTTTAGGATTTCACAGGTCATTTTGCAACATTTGGTTTCAAGACTACTCCTCACGGTTTAGG
This sequence comes from Hyperolius riggenbachi, assembly GCF_040937935.1. NCBI lineage: Eukaryota > Metazoa > Chordata > Amphibia > Anura > Hyperoliidae > Hyperolius > Hyperolius riggenbachi. The sequence continues at coordinate 46,986,792 of NC_090650.1, read as the reverse complement.
GCCCCTAAAATGCCAGGACAGTATAGGAACCCCACAAATGACCCCATTTTAGAAAGACACCCCAAGGTATTCCGTTAGGAGTACGGTGAGTTCATAGAAGTTTTTATTTTTTTGTCACAAGTTTGTGAAAAAAAAACAATTTAAATCAATTTCCGCTAACTTGTGACAAAAAAATAAAAACTTCTATGAACTCACCGTACTCCTAACGGAATACCTTTGGGTCTCTTCTTTCTAGAATGGGGTCATTTGTGGGGTTCCTATACTGCCCTGGCATTTTAGGGGCCCTAAACCGTGAGGAGTAGTCTTGAAACCAAATGTTGCAAAATGACCTGTGAAATCCTAAAGGTACTCATTGGACTTTGGGCCCCTTAGCGTACTTGGGGTGTAAAAAAAGTGCCACACATGTGGTACCGCCGTACTCAGGAGAAGTAGTATAATGTGTTTTGGGGTGTATTTTTACACATACCCATGCTGGGTGGGAGAAATATCTCTAAAAAGAAAATCAAACAATTGTCATTTACAGAGATATTTCTCCCACCCAGCATGGGTATGTGTAAAAATACACCCCAAAACACATTATACTACTTCTCCTGAGTACGGCGATACCACGTGTGACACTTTTTTGCAGCCTAGGTACGCTAAGGGGCCCAACGTCCTATTCACAGGTCATTTTGAGGCATTTGTTTTCTAGACTACTCCTCACGGTTTAGGGCCCCTAACATGCCAGGGCAGTATTAGAACCCCACAAGTGACCCCATTTTAGAAAGAAGACACCCCAAGGTATTCCGTTAGGTGTATGGCGAGTTCATAGATTTTATTTTTTGTCACAAGTTAGTGAAAAATGACACTTTGTGGAAAAAAAAAACAATAAAAATCAATTTCCGCTAATTTTTGACAAAAAATAAAATCTTCTATGAACTCGTCATACACCTAACAGAATACATTGGGGTGTCTTTTTTCTAAAATGGGGTCACTTGTGGGGTTCCTATACCACCCTGGCATTTTACGGGCCCAAAACCGTGAGTAGTCTGGAAACCAAATGTCTCAAAATGACTGTTCAGGGGTATAAGCGTGATCGGAAGGGGTTCTGAGGGTTTGACCGAGTGATCAGGAGTCCACATTAGGGCCTGATCTGATGGGTAGGTGTGCTAGGGGGTGACAGGAGGTAATTTATGGGTGTCTCAAGGTGTGATTAGAGGGGGGAATAGATGCAAGCAATGCACTGGGGAGGTGTTCAGGGCTGGGGTCTGAGGGCGTTCTGAGGATGTGGGCGGGTGATTGAGTGCCCTAGGGGCAGATAGGGGTCTAATCTGATGGATAGCAGTGACGGGGTGATTGATGGGTAATTAGTGCGTGTTTGGAGGAGAGAACAGATGTAAACAATGCACTTGGGAGGTGATCTGACGTCGGATCTGCGGGCGATCTATTGGTGTGGGTGGGTGGGTGATCAGATTGCCCGCAAGGAGCAGGTTAGCGGCTGATTGATGGGTGGCAGTGCCAGGGGGTGATTGATGGGTGGCAGTGACAGGGGGTGATTGACAGGTGATCAGTGGGTTATTACAGGGAAGAACAGATGTAACTAATGCACTGGCGAATTGATAAGGAAGGGGGGTCTGAGGGCAATCTGAGTGTGTAGGCGGGTGATTGGGTGCCCGCAAGGGGCAGATTAGGGTCTGATCTGATGGGTAACAGTGACAGGTGGTGATAGGTGATTTATGGGTAATTAGTGGGTGTTTAGGGTAGAGAACCGATGTAAACACTGCACTTGGGAGGTGATCTGACGTCGGATCTGCGGGCGATCTATTGGTGTGGGTGGGTGATCAGATTGCCCGCAAGGGGCAGGTTAGGGGCTGATGGGTGGCAGTGCCAGGGGGTGATGGGTGGCAGTGACAGGGGGTGATTGATGGGTGATTGACAGGTGATCAGGGGGATAGAGGTATACAGTACACAGGAGGGGGGGGGGGTCTGGGG
>NC_090650.1:46552321-46682321 GCF_040937935.1 Hyperolius riggenbachi | reverse complement strand
CTCCCCACCATCATCCTCGGGGATTTTAATATACCCATCAATGAACCCAAGAACTCTGTTGCGACCCGGCTACTCACCATAGCCAACTCACATGGCCTAGTACAACACACCAACGCCCCCACTCACACTGCACGTCACACTCTCGACCTTATATTCACTAAATCCACCACCATTGCAGACCTCGACATCGCACCATTTCCACCCTCAGACCATTACCTTCTCGCCTTCAACCTCCTCACGGAAGGCACCTCCAAACTACCCACCCACCCACCTGGTCGATGGCAGCGAGACCTACGCAAGCTCAACCCTGGCGTCCTTGCTGACTCCCTCCATGGCCTATCCTCCACTCTCCCCACCCTAACCTGTCCTAATCTTGCTGCAGCTCAGTATCACCAAATTCTCTCATCAGCCCTAGAGAAAGCTGCTCCACCAATATTCCGCCGCAACCGACCCCCTAACCCCCAGCCCTGGCGCACTACCCATACTCGCAACCTCCAGAGGGAAACACGCGCCACTGAACGAAAATGGCGGAAAACTCGACTAAACCAGGATTTCCTACAGTACAAGACTAACCTGCAGCAGTTCCATACTGCCCTTGCTCATGCGAAGCAGGAATACTTTACCAAGCTCATCGGAGCACAAGCTTCCAATCCCCGGCGTCTTTTTAGCACCTTCAACTCCCTGCTTAAACCCACCCCCCCACCTTCTGTTTCCTCCCTCTCTGCCACAGATTTAGCCACCCACTTCACCAACAAAATAGTCTCCATCCGTCAGGAAATATCCAATCTTCAATCTTCACCTCCCACCTGCTTACAACCTACTCCTTCTCCACCCTATCCTCCCCTCACCTCCTTCACTCCTACTACCACTGAGGAGGTCAACCACCTACTGCAGACTTCCCATACCACTACCTCCCCCCTTGACCCTATCCCTTCTGATCTACTTCAGCCTCACTTCACGGATCTGGCCCCAGTCCTCACTACCATGTTTAACCTCTCCCTATCCACAGGCACCTTCCCCTCAGACTTCAAGCAGGCCACTGTACTGCCTCTGCTCAAGAAACCCTCCCTCGACCCCATGCTACCCTCCAACTACCGCCCGATCTCCCTCCTCCCCTTCGCCTCAAAACTCCTTGAGCGTCTGGTTCACAAACGCCTGACCCAGTACCTCAATGCCAACTCACTACTAGACCCACTGCAATCTGGATTTCGGCCTGCCCACTCAACCGAAACGGCTCTCACCAAAGTGGTCAATGACCTTGCCTTAGCTAAAGCTGAAGGTAAATACACCATTCTCCTCCTCCTTGACCTTTCAGCAGCTTTTGATACAGTAGATCATCCCCTACTCCTCCAGTCCCTCCAATCCATGGGCATTCACGATCTCGCCCTGACCTGGCTTTCATCCTACCTCTCCAACCGCTCCTTCACGACCTCCTTCAATCAGTCCTCGTCCACCCCCAACCACCTCTCAGTGGGAGTCCCCCAAGGCTCGGTCCTTGGCCCCCTACTGTTCTCCCTATACACATCCTCCATTGGCAAGGTTATCTCCTCCATGGGTTTTAACTATCATCTGTATGCAGATGACACCCAAATCTATCTCCACACCCCTGACATATCCACCACTACCATGGACAAGGTCTCCTCCTGCCTATCTGCCATCTCCTCCTGGATGTCCGCTAGGTTCCTAAAACTAAATCTAGACAAAACGGAATTTATGATCTTCCCACCCCGGTCATCCCTGGACCTCCCAGATGTGCAGGTCACTGTTAACCACACTACTATTCACCCTACCTCTCAAGCCCGCTGTCTGGGTGTCACCCTGGACTCCGCACTCTCCTTCACTCCCCACATCCAAAACCTCACAAAGTCCTGCAACTTCCACCTTCGTAACATCTGTAAGATTCGCCCTTTCCTGACCCCTGCCACCACCAAACTCCTCATCCATGCCCTCATAATTTCCCGCCTCGACTACTGCAATGCCCTTCTGTCTGGACTCCCTAAGACCCGAATAGCCCCACTGCAGTCCATCATGAATGCGGCTGCCAGAATTATCCACTCCTCCCATCGCTCCACCAGGGCGGCTCCCCTCCGTGAATCCCTCCACTGGCTTCCTATCCAGTCCAGAATCAGATTCAAGATATTGTGTCTGACCTACAAATCCATCCACAAAACCTGTCCAACCTACATTTCTGATCTTACTCAGAGATACACACCAAGCCGCTCACTCCGCTCCTCCAATGAACTTCGCCTGACCGTCCCCCGCATCACCCAGTCCCATGCACGCCTCCAAGACTTCTCAAGAGCAGCTCCGACACTATGGAACTCCCTACCTCCACCCATTAGGGCAGCCCCCTCCTTCAACACCTTCAAGAAGGCCCTCAAAACTCACCTTTTCACTCTTGCCTACCACCCCTCACAATTGCTCTAAACCCACAGCCGAACTCTGGTCCCCTACCTCTCGTGTCCCTACCTCTCCCTCTAGATTGTAAGCCTTTGGGCAGGGTCCTCACTCCTTTTGTGTCCTACCTGATCATGCACCTCTATTACTGTGCACCCATGCTATGCATTTGAGTGAAGCTAACTTGCCTAACTCCATGCTCCCATCCAGTGACTGACTAAGCATTACCTTGTACTCATACTGTGCTGTGTGATCTGGCTTTCTTGTATTCCTGTATTGTCATATTGCTGTTTGTCACCCCTAAATATTGTCTGTAACCTAAATTAATGTCCAGCGCTGCGTAATATGTTGGAGCTTTATAAATACAACAAATAAATAATAATAATATTATATATATATATATATATATATATATATATATATATATATATGCAGTGCTGTACAGTGTGTGTGTGTGTATGTATCTATATCTATATATATATATATATATATATATATATATATATATATATATATATAAATGTATGTATGTACATGTATGTATGTATGTATGTATGTATGTATGTATATATATGTGTGCATGTATACACACACACACACACACACCTCTATTCTCAAAGACTTCCCTCATGCGGTAAAGTGCATGCGGGAAGTTTGCACCCAAAATACCGTCAAGTTGGAATTCTCAAAATGTTCCACATGTTTTTTCCGCATGCGGAAAAAGTGTGATAAAAGTGCGGGATTCATGTGGAAAAATTTCCGCAAAAGTCGGTATTTTCCGCAATAATAGATCAATTCTCAAAGATGTTCAGGCGCATCCTTTCGTCGTTAATTACCGAATTTTTATCAACTACAAGTAGTAGGTAGAGTTGGGCCGAACCTCCGATTTTAGGTTCGCGAACCGGGTTCGCGAACTTCCGCGGAAGGTTCGGTTCGCGTTAAAGTTCGCGAACCGCAATAGACTTCAATGGGGATGCGAACTTTGAAAAAAAAAATAATTATGCTGGCCACAAAAGTGATGGAAAAGATGTTTCAAGGTGTCTAACACCTGGAGGGGGGCATGGCGGAGTGGGATACATGCCAAAAGTCCCGGGGAAAAATCTGGATTTGACGCAAAGCAGCGTTTTAAGTGCAGAAATCATATTGAATGCTAAATGACAGGCCTAAAGTGCTTTAAAACATCTTGCATGTGTATACATCAATCAGGTAGTGTAATTAAGGTACTGCTTCACACTGACACACCAAACTGTTCACTGAACAGAACAGGTATGCAGTGGCGGATTCACTGAACAGAACAGATATGCAGTGGCGGGTTCACTGAACAGAACAGGTATACAGTGGCGGGTTCACTGAACAGAACAGGTATGCAGTGGCGGGTTCACTGAACAGGTATGCATTGGTGGGTTCACAGTACAGGTATGCAGTGGTGGGTTCACAGAACAGGTATGCAGTGGTGGGTTCACAGAACAGGTATGCAGTGGTGGGTTCACAGTACAGGTATGCAGTGGTGGGTTCACAGAACAGGTATGCAGTGGTGGGTTCACAGAACAGGTATGCAGTGGTGGGTTCACAGAACAGGTATGCAGCCAGGAACAAGCTAAGCCTAACTAATCTTTCCCTATGAGAGAGAGTGTGCAGCAGCTCGCCCTACTCTCACTAATGCAGGCAGGCAGTGGCACACGAGTGACCGTAATGGTCGCCGCTGCCTGCCTTATAGTAGGGGGGAGTGGCTCCAGGGGCTAGTGTAGCCTAATTGGCTACACTGTGCCTGCTGACTGTGATGTAGAGGGTCAAAGTTGACCCTCCATGGTGCATTATGGGGCGAACCGAACTTCCGCAAAGGTTCGCCTGCGGGACGTGAACGCGAACCACGGAAGTTCGCATGGAACCGTTCGCAGGCGAACCGTTCGGCCCAACTCTAGTAGTAGGTGATATATTCCGCATCCCATTGACTTTAATGAAGTCTGGAGGCTTAAGGGCTGTGCTTGGTGGACTTTAACTTTTTTTTTTTAAACACTTTTTCATGCGACCTTTTTACCGCATGATTCCCGCATGAATAATAGCTGTTTCCGCATCTTTTTTCCCGCATGCGGGAAATATTAGTGAATGTGGAAAAAATGCGGAGTTTACCGCTGGCGGGAATATAGCGGTAAAATTTTGCGGAAAATTTGGCTCTTTGAGAATAGAGCCCATTGTGTGTGTGGAAACTGGAGTGCCTGGAGGAAACCCACGCAGACATGGGGAGAACATACAAACTCCTTGCAGATAGTGCCCTAGCTGGGATACGAACCCGGGGACCCAGCGCTGCAAGACAAGAGCGCTAACCACTACGCCACTGTGCTGGACTCATATGTGTTTTGTACCCTTTTTACATGCGTTTTTTTATATGCATTTTATGCAAATCAATAGGAAGTCAACAAGAATTGGAAATACATAAGAAAAATCATTTTTTCAAAACCGCATACAAAACGCTATATGTTGCGTTACCATTGACTTTCATTATGTGCATTTTTGTAGTGTTTTTCGAAAATATGCAACAAAACCAGCGTTTTAAAATGCATATTAAAAAAAACACATGCATATTTTCATGCGTCCCATTGGCTTAACATAATACGCATTAATGCTGCGTTTTAGGCAACGCTACCGTTGGCTCATTCACACTATGTGCTGTGCTGTCAGTTTTGACACAACGCACATAGTGCACGATCCACATGGCAACATGAAAGTCCATAGACTTTCATGTTACCATTAACACTACAGGCGTGCGTTCTCATGCCTTACGATGTAACGCTTATGGGGACATAAAATTGCACGACGCACACGTTTCCCGATGGGTACGGCTGCCGGCGTCTGCACTCTAGCGCTCCCCGACGTGCATTCCGTGCGATGGCAACGCAAGCACGAAATTGTGTTCGTGCTTGCGTTGTGTAGTGTGAATGAACCATGTGTTCCCAGCCAAAGTGAAATTTCTTTTTTAGTACTTCGTCTTGCTTTTTCCAAACAGCAGTCTTTAATTCCTGTTGCGGATTATAGAAAAGACGCTATACAGTGTGGAAGTCAGAAATGTGCCACCAAAGGGTTAAGAGTTCGCCCCTCCCTCCCCCTTGCCGGGGCCGCCCACCTCCAGCAGCAGCTATAGTAGGAGATGCCCGGCCAGCTGCCTGCACCGGATTACAGAGCTGCTGAGACCGAGCAGAGCTGCGGCTGCTCATTAACCTCTTTGTAACTGATTGGAACTGCAGCAGCACCGCACGCTTTGGATTTATTTACACTATAAGCAGTTTGTAACACATAAAAAGAATGGCCACATCTACCATGAAGGGCGCCTCTTGGGATGGTAGAAGTAACGTCTAGAAAATAAGTGCATTAGTCTTCTTGTTATGTCATTTGGAAAGCATGGTGGGTGGGAGAATAGCTGTGTGTCTGTTTGGCATGGTGGCTGATTGTTTATAGAACTAGTTTAGTGTTAGCAACATGTTGTTATTATTAATTATTTGTGTTATTTTTATTAGAAATTGCTTTTATGGATTGATTGCAGAACAAAAAACGTGACAGTAGAAAATAGATTTTCAGGATTGTTGACTTGAGTTGCTGCTACAATTTTATTTGCAGATACCTTTTTATTTGCAGATGTTTGTTGTTGGCTGCTGCTGCTGTTTTGTTACGTTTGGAATGTCTAGAATGCAGTGTCCTCTGTGTTTGTAAATAATGATGTGCAGTGGACAGCTTTGGCCTCATTCATACTGGTTTCTGGAGATTTCAATAGCACTTTCAATCATTGGCGATCGCCAGAGTTTTGAAAAGTGCTACTGCAATGTAAAGCTTATGGCGGTGTTCTCACTGTAGTGATCGCAAACAATTTTCTGAAATCACGGTGCATGCAAAAAAATTTTTTTTAGCGATTGTATTTTAATCTTAGGCCAGAAACCCACTAGGAGCAATTTAGTTATTTAATTTTTTTTTTTGCGATCTGAAAACTCTTGCTAATGTAATGCAATTGGGGTGATCCTACTTGAGCGATGTGATATTAAAAAAAAAACATAGCATTGCATTAGCAAGAGTTTTTTCAAATCACTAGCGATTAGAAATCGCTCCTAGTGGGTTTCTGGCCTTAAAGAATTGCAAAATGCAATCGCCCAAAAATTGCTTTCCCATGCAGTAAAAAATTGCAGAAAAAGCTCTTTGCAAAACGCTACCGACTTTGCTTGGGTTTTTTTGACTCCCAGTGTAAATGAGGCCTAAATAGTTGCACAAAACTACACACAACTTTTTGTGATCCTGTGCATTTTTCACATGATAAAGCGAGGGGTTCACGGTCCAACGCTTTGAATTAGTGCAATGGAAGTGGGGTTTGGAGGGGGGGAGGGGGTCCTGGACCAAATAACATCAATTTAATGCAATGATCCTCGCTTCAAAGAGCTTGGCTCAAATGAAGTGAATGCATGAGGCCACAGATGTTGTGAATCCGGCACAAAAATGCCTTCTCACTGAGCCAAGGGAGTAAAGCAGAAAGAGAAATTTCACCCATAGTCGCTTCATATTAGATTACACCGCAATAGGCCACTTCCAGCAGAGGACTCAGGGAGAGGGGACAGACCCTGGCATAGATCTGCTGTTCTCTAGATTATCCCCAGACATCATTAGCTGGTGGTAGTAGTGAGCTTTTGTCTTATATTCCTTTTAAGTACAATAGAGTGACAAGTCAATCAAACTTGCTATGGATGTATACATGATATACCATCCTACTTTGATATCGAGGGTGGTTTGATCTGCACACAGTAAATTTAATGAATAGTGTGTGTTTTCCTTTAATTCCCATGATCCTGATTGGGTATTGAAACTAGTAACAGGAAAAACCCCATTGGTTCTTTTTTTTTTTTTTTTATTGCTTTATAGCACCCTGGCCATTGTGGCTTGGTCATATTTGCAGGGATCCAGGTTCTGTGGACCTCAGGAGACATTGTTGAGCTTGTAGTTCCACAGATAGCTGCCTGATGTTGTCTGCTTTTGATGTCAATGTAAATTACATTCTTGCAACTATAATTCCTAGTGCAAGAACTAGGTAAAGCGAGCCAATAGGAGAACAGGGCCCACTATTTCATGCATGCCATTGGATAATAGCAAAGCATTTACCAACAGACGTGTGTTTGGAACTCTTGGCCTCTTCTTCAGCAACCCCTTTCATTAGATACAATGGGTTGGCCTTTATACAGTATTACATTATACAGACAACTGAATAAGATGTTCAGTCAAAATCTTACTATTAATTCTTAGTGTAGCAGCTTTATAGAGCTTGCAGTCATCATTGTACTGTGTGTGTGTGTGTGTGTGTGTGTGTGTGTGTGTGTGTGTGTGTGTGTGTGTGTGTGTGTGTGTGTGTGTGTGTGTGTGTGTGTGTGTGTGTGTGTGTATGGGCAGGGGTACCTTCAAAAAATCTCTAGGGTGAGGGACTGGTGGCAAAAAAAAAAAAAGCTAGGTGCACAAAAAGGACATGTATACAAAAAAATAAATAAATATATATATATATATATATATTCGAGATATACTTTTTGGTTTTGGATCATCCATATCATAGATTTTTTTTTTGATTTTTTTTTTCCTTTGGGGAGGGGGGGGGGGGGGGGGGGGTTATTATGCCAAATCCCACCGTCTCATCAATACTCTGAACTCATTAATACTTGAGTTTCAGTACTGCCGAAAATTCTAAGATGGTGCTTAATAATTAATTGTGAAATCTGTTACGTTTTCAAGATCACCTTTTGTTTTTACATAATATATATTTCTCATTTTTATCCCTCTGAAATTGTCACATACATATATACATGTGTGTCCTTTTATACAAAAGATCTTTGCATTCTCAGGTTTTTTCCCACCCCTAGTACGCTATGATAGTGTCCTGATTACCCTGCTAATTAATTGAATAGACAACCAGCATGGTATAATATATTTTTCCACTGCGAAGAAAGGTGGGAGTTTTCTCTATTTTTAACAAGTGGGCAGCAGATGAGAAACCCTGACTTCCTCACTGTAAAGGTGCCCATACACTCGTCAGATTGGCAGCAGACAGATAAGAAATGCATCTGATGATCTATCTGATGCGTTTTTAGAACATTTTTTACCAGGATAGAATTCCAATAGATTTCAGTTTGAAATCTGTTGAAATTCGATCTGATGGCATTTTTTTGCCATCAGATTTCCATTAAGGCCAATGCAAACTGATAAGCAATCTCATCAGATCGACCTAAATTTTCCACCCTGCTAGTTCGATGGAAATCCATCGAAATCGATCGAAATCGGCCGTCGATCGGTCGATTGGCCAACCGATTTGCGATCGATCGATCGATCGATCGATCGCGATCGATCGGTCGGCCAGAAAATCGGCTGAGTGTATGGGCTGCTTAACACAGAATACTTTAGCTAGTCTGCAAAAAAAAAAAAAAAATAATAATAATAAGCCCTGATTTTACTATTTGCTATTTTGGCCTGGTTATCCCAGCTAGATAGTAAAAGTACTTTATACTTTTTACTTTGTCTACATCCAGACTTCTCTTATTTTTTTAATGTACAGTTTAGTGTGCTGTCCCCCCCCCCCGTTTTGCTGTAAATAGTGCAGCAGTTACTCTATATTTGTACACACAACCACAACCTACACTGCTAAATGTTATTACTAGTTATTGTAATTACATTTTAGTTACACCACCTGACTAATCAGGTTCTTTCCTCCAATCATGGCAGTGTCAAATTTAAAATCACCTATGGTATAAAAAAAAAATACAATAGTCTATAATTCAACATTTTGTACAAATAAAGAAACTAAAAAAAAATACAACATTCTCTTCACATTGAACCAAATTGGTTCACATTAACGGACTCTTAATTTTTGGGAAAAAAACAAGGGGCCAAGTGTCTGCACTAAGTTGAGGGTAGAAGGTACTATTCAGTGGCTTGAACTAATTTCACTGGAGATTCCACTGTGACATTTAGGAGTTTGGGATTTATATTTTGCTGTAGTCGTATATGTTCTGTAGGTGGATCCTGTGCAGATGTTCCGCTGCACACAGCTTGGCTCAGGCTGGAGGGGCTTCTCAAGAAAACAAACACAGCTCATCATTGTGGCTGTCCTATTTGTAATTAGTATTAAAAAAAGAAATTGTTTCTCTTTATTTATGCCAAAAATGCCCCCAAGGCTGAATATTTGAGGCTCCTCCCAGGAAAGATGTTGGGATGTTTGCGGATGGACTTTTCTGATAAAAGAATAGCACAAGGGAAACCCCCTCATAGACAGAGAGGCTTGTACACAGCGAGCCTTTGGAAAAATACTTCTATGGCCAAGGCCCTAATGTGCTTTTATCCACTTGATGCACATGGAGGGAAAATCATTAGGAAAACAGAGATTTTTTTTCAGGGCCTATGCATTATGTGGGAAGGTGGGCAATATAGTCACATATTGCAATGTTGGTAACTAGCACATTTTTCAAAATAGCCAGCAGAAGCTGTCTAAAATTTAGCATTCAGAAAGGACAACACAGTTTCACTTTAAATTATTATTAATATTGATGAATTAAGTGCCAACATATTCCATGGTGCAGCACAGAGTACGAAAAAAACATGGGGTGCATAGGAATACAGACAGTGGTAAACACAAAATATAGACCATGTTGCATAGGGCAGCACGGTGGCGTAGTGGTTAGTGCTCTCGCCTTGCAACGCTGGGTCCCCGGTTCGAATCCCAGCTAGGTCAACATCTGCAAGGAGTTTGTACGTTCTCCCTGTGTCCGCATGGGTTTCCTCCGGGCACTCTGGTTTCCTCCCACGCCCCAAAAACATACAGATAAGTTAATTGGCTTCCCTCTAAATTGGCCCTAGATGATGATATATACATGACTACACGATACATACATAGACATATGACTATGGTAGGGATTCGATTGTGAGCTCCTCTGAGGGACAGTTAGTGACAAGACCATATACTTTGTACAGTGCTGCGTGACGTCAGCGCTATATAAATACTTAAATAAAATAAATAATACAAAATTGGTAATAATTACAGGTACAATTGTAATATGAACAAAACGTATAACAAATTGTAAAGATGGAATGGGGGGGAGGGGAGAGAAGAATAAGAGGTGGGGTAATATGATGTATTTAATCAGTTCAGTCCATCTCTTTCAGAGAGAATTAAAAAAACATAATTCCACATCCATACATTTTGTCTGCGTGTGTAAAGAAGAATATATATATATATATATATATATATATATATATATATATATATATATATATAATCTCGCCATCTTACACAGTGCTTTACAGTGTATATTGTCTTGTCACCTAACTACTGTCCCACAGAGTGGCTTTCAAATAAAATATATACTTTATATATTTATCTATAGAAGCATGGTGCTTTCTTTTATTTTGTGTCGTGTTTTTAGTTTGTCCATCTCACATTTGTCATTGAAACTGCTTATTAAAAGTACAGCACTTGTTGGTGCTTTAGAAACAAGGGATGATAAATATTTATGTCAAGAACATTACCTTTTTATTTATGAAGCCTCAACATATTTTTAAGTGCCTTTTTTTTTTTTCTTTTTTTTTTTTCTTTTTTTTATGAATAAGCGGTGTAGAAGACAGAATCTACATTATAATGTACATCTGTGCTCACTGTAATGTGCTATATAATAAATATATTTTCTGCATGGTACGGTATTTTTATTTTCTTTTGTAACTGGTGCCTATAGCTTGTAAACTCAATTTACAAATCCTCCTCCACGAGCACATCTAGGTCGTTCGGTCTTTGTAGTTATTTAAATAGGAGATAGGGGGTGGTCAGCACCCTTTCCAAGACGCTGCTGTCCCAACCTCAATAAATAGACTTTTTAATGGAATTTTGGCTTTCTTCCAAGAAATTATTTCTACACATGTTCAGCCCCAGACGTTAAATGGTATGACTCGTTCAGTCTTCCAAAAAAAAAAAACCTGTTAAAAGCCATTGCCTTCAATAAGATATTTATTTATGTTTAGGTAACCCTCCTCAGCTTACAGATTAGACTTTCCCCTTTAAAAATAGAGGTCTCTAGCTAAAATAAATTGCGGGGCCTTTTACAGATATAGACCTATGGAAATATCTATACATCACATAGAACCCTACAGAGTTCTAACCGTAGGAAGAGTATTCTCAGGCACGATAATAACTTGAGCATACACTATACCATCTACAGATCTGGCTACAAACAGTTCCCATCATCTAACATACTGTAATAAATGATGCATTTCTTGGCCTGAGATAATTAGAGATCACTGAATATAAGGGCCAGACTTAGTACTCAAGTGCTCATGAGAATCTGCTCTGGGCGAGTTTAAAAAGAGTCCACAAGTTGCCAACCCTCACTTCGGTCACAAAAAATTAACTAAAAATGTTATGATTTAGTTTTTGGGCCAATACAGTCGAGTTATTTTTATGCACCTATGACAAGAACTTTAAAAAAAAATCAGTCCAGTGTGGCCTAGCTTTATTTGACGATCTGATTTCAGGTGTATGTCTGTGATGGCATTAAGATTAGACCATTAACATTTTCACCAACCCTTAGTATGGTCCTATGAGAGAAAAGCACTCTGTAAATGTTTTGTTGTAGTTATGACCCAGTCTCCAACAAGTTTTTATTTACCATATGTTCTCCATGCAATTTACAACCACAGAAAAACCTTAGTAAAATAAACCTCAAGAAAAATGCTGAATAATAAGATAAGGTTTTATGCTTAGTGACTGTATGTAAATGCACTGACCATACAGTTATATGGGCATGCTCACACCTCTGTGATGAAACAGATCACGTTATCCTAACGTACTTTATACAGTGCATTTCTAGATAACGTGCAAAACCTTGCTAATTATAATTTATTTTCAGCGCCTAGAAAATGATGTGTAGGTTTTCATGTGTAGAGTGAGCACCGACTGCATTGTTCAAACATTGTGGCATAGGTGTTATGTTACACACATAGGATGAACTTAGCCTCCATATAAATTGGGCCTGATCAAAAACACTTTGGGCCCAATTCAGTTACATTCTTCTCCTAGGAGATGTTTTTTTTTCATCTTTTTTTTTAAATAATGTTTAGGCACTCTGAAATTGAAAATGTACTAAAAAGTAAGTTAACCACTTAAAGAGACACTGAAGCGGAAAAAAAATTATATTATGATTTGTATGTGTAGTACAGCTAAGAAATAAAACATTAAGATCAGATACATCAGTCTAATTGTTTCCAGTACAGGAAGAGTTAAGAAACTCCAGTTGTTAACTCTATGCAAAAAAGCAATTAAGCTCTGCGACTTTCAAAGTCCTGGAGAGGACTGTTATCTGACTTTTATTATCTCAACTGTTCCTGGACTATTTACTTTTTCCTCTGCCAGAGGAGAGGTCATTAGTTCACAGACTGCTCTGAAAGAATCATTTTGAATGCTGAGTGTTGTGTAATCTGCACATATTAGAGAATGATGCAATGTTAGAAAAAACACTATATACCTGAAAATAAAAATATGAGAAGATTTTCGTTGCTGCTAAACTTCTAGTAATTATTCATAGTACACAACCAATTCATTATATCATTTTTTTTTTCTTCGCTTCAGTGTCTCTTAAAAGAGTAACAGTCGGGCATAAAATCAAAAATCAATTCTTTATTTTTATCTGGTAAACAAGTAATAAGGATGCTAATCAAACAATCCAAAAGTTAAAATCACTATTACTTTTCTTGTTGATTAAATTATCATTCCACAGTTTACATGACTCTTATTTGGTACACAGAAAATGTGATACACAAAAGAGAAGTTGCAGGGCATGCTGGGTTGTCTTTTTTTTTTTTTTTTTTTTTTGCTTCTCTACTTCCCCTCAGACTTAACTAATGCAGCCTGATTGGCTGAGGCCTCTTTCCCTCCTGTTTTTCCCTCACCTCTGTTTCTGTCTGGCCAAAATTCCTCAGGCTGAAACAATGCACTTTCTATAGTGAATGGCGGGCAAATCAGGCAGAGGAGACTAAGGGCGGATATTACATCACGACTGGCTTCAAAATAGCCACAGTAAATATGGAAACTGTCTAGAATAGGATTCTCTACTTTTCATTTAAAAAATTCACAGGAATCATAAAGTGGACAGTGCAATACATAAGTTATGTCAATAGAGTGAGTATTTATCTACTTATATATTTGGGTTTTTTTTCCTGAGATAGTATGGCTGATAGTATCGCCTCTTAGGCGCTCAGCTTTGCTGTTACTAGCAGATGCTTTTTTTACTACTATCTGTATTGCCTGAGGAAGTAGGTTTAACCTGCGAAAATGCGTTGCACTTTATTTTGGAGTACCCAATAATTTTTTTTTCACTGAAAATCTACAGTCGTGTGTTCTGCTTGGAGGAGGTAAGTCCACCACTGCCTCCTCTATTACCAAATTGGTTTTTAAGCTCATTTAGTCCCTTTTATCCTTTTGGCGCGTCTGTTATCTTATTGCTACATTGAGTCTACCCTAGGTGGAGGGTTGTACCAACTTCCTTCTTCTACTACAGAGAGCGACTTCTTAATCCTGAGTGGGGTCAGGACAATCTCCCCACCTGCCTTGGCAGTGGTTGCCTAATGGTAACCCTGGTTTGTGAGTATTACATTTTGAATTCCTCTATAAATCTTCCATTACCAGTATATACTACACTATATTGGGCTCTTGGTGTTCTCTTCTTCTCATACTGATGCCAACAGGCTGTTAAGGTGGCCATACATTTAGCAATGTTGTGGTTCAATCAACCGTCCAATTCAATCATTTTATTGAATCAGAGGAATATCGGTGCCACAAGAAGTATACCCGGATCGAGGATTCAACCGACTTTGACCCCAAATCAGCTGGATTTCATGCTAAAATCAATCGGGAATCGGCCTGTGGTATATGGGCAGCCAACAGATCTCTCTCTGATCAGATGTGATCAGAGAGAGATCCATCTCCTGGTCCATCTGCCCATCCATCACTAGACACTATCTTTTGTGAGCATTGTGGTGTAAATGTGTTTTACATAAAAACAAAGCAAGCATGCTGAAATAACCTTTAATGCTGTTAATCTTTGAAAAGTACAGAGCTAAAGTGCATGAATCTTCTAAAAAAAATAAAATAAAAATTTGCATTTAAACAAGTTAAGAAAAAGGTAAGATGAGGAATAGAATTCCACTGAACGAGGGCAACCCAAGAGAAGTAATTGTAGCTGTGCTTGGGAGGTGGATCTAAATGAGGTAGACCGCTAGTTCATTAACTTTTAACTAACTCCTTACCTAAGGGCTAATATCACCAAGGCAACGTTTCAGACACATGCTTACCTTATAGGTTTTTTTTAATGTTTTTTTATTTTTTGTTAACCTGTTTTTACAAGTTATTTTTAATCTCTGAGGATTTCTGTCTTTGAGCTGCCTCAGTAAGCCGTGTCTACATTCAGGGAATAATAGTTAACCTAAAGCAGTTCACTAGTTAATTTGCTGAGACCATCAGCAGTTTCCCTAGCTCAATACAGAATCAAAGGCACCGCCAATTGAGTTAGTTACAGTGTGGAAATACAGTCCTGCTCCTGACAGGAGATTGCTAATTTATGTCCAGAATCCAGCAACAAGCAACCAGTTGTAACAAGCAGAAGCCTCCCAGCCAAGAAAACACCTCTCCGTCGCATGTGATCATTTTATGTGGACTTGGCTAATAAAGGCTCAGATTAAGACTGCAGTTTAGTTACCGATATCCCTGTTGTCATAGGGACCACTTTCACCTTTCTCACAGGGCCCGATCTGAAAAAGCTAGGCATACACTAAACAATTGTTATTGTTCTATTAGCGCCATCTTTTGCAGCGCTGTACAGGATAGATAGTCTTAATACTAACTGTCCCCCAGAGGGGCTAACAATCGAATCCCTACCGTATCATATCTCCATCGTAGTCTAAGGCCAATTTTAAGAGAAAGCCAATTAACGTATCTGTATGTTTTGGGATGTGGGAGGAAACCAGAGTGCAAGGAGGAAACCCACACAGAGACGGGGAGAACATACAAATTCCAGATAATGCCGTGCCTGGGATTTGAACCACGGCGCTGTAAGGCGAGAGTGATCCACTATGCACTGTATTGTCTACAGAATGCTTGATCCTAAAACTGATCGCCATTTCTCTAGTTACACTACTTAGAGACACTAAAGCGAAAACAAATTATGATATAATGAATTGGTTGTGTAGTACGGATAATTACTAGAACATTAGTAGCAAAAGAAAATATTCTCATATTTTTATTTTCAATTATATTGTGTTTTTTTATAACATTGCATCATTCTCTAATATTTGCAATTTACACACTACTCGGCATTTTAAATGATTTTACAAAGCAGGCTAGTGAACTTCTGATCTGTCCTCTGGAGAGAAAAAGAAAATACAGTGACTGACAGTTGAGATAATAAGCTTCAGAAGACAGAGCTCTCTGGGACTTGCTGTGGAGCTCAATGGCTCTTTTGCATAGATAACTGTAGTTTCTTATCTCTTCCTGTACTGGAAACAATATTGGACTTATGTCTCTGCTGCTAATGTTTTATTTCTTTGCTGTACTACACATACAAATCATTATATCATCATTTTTTTTTCACTTCAGTGTCTCTTTAATACTGATCAGATTTCGCCAGAACGATGCCACCATCACTAGCTTTTGTTTGTTCATATATTAGATTTTATAAAAATGTTGCATCAAGAGTAGACATTGAGGCCTTTTGCACAGTAGGGCGGTGCGTTTTGATGCCACGTTGCAAGGCAAATTGCAATGCCCCAAAAAAGTTGCAACGCATTTTAATGCCTGTTATCGTCGCATACAGGCAATGAAAAGTATGCTTCCAAGTCATTACTGAGCATGTGCAAACCGCCTAACACAGCTAAATAACGTGTATAACGCACAGCATGCAGCACTTTCTAATAACGCTACACGCTACACACAAACGCAACGTGTGCACTGTGAATGTCACACAGACTTAGTATTACTGTGCGTTAGTCTGCGTTGAAACATTTTCTAACGTGCGACTTTAACGTTGCACTGTTGCAGATGCTTCAAGGACTATTATGTTCCCACAGCCGAAATGTGCCCTTAGTAAAAGCTTTTGTAAATAAAATACCCGAGAACCCCTCATGAGGAGACGGCCTAGTCCAAAACTTGTCAGCTTTTCACTACCTAGTGTAAGTGACCTAGAAAAAAATGTAATGTATAGTGCATTCTACAATGGGAGAAATCTTCATTTTCTATGGAAGTGTTTTAAAATTTGAAGTTTTGCATGGCAGTTGGGCAGCATGGTGGCGTAGTGTTTAGCGCTCTCGCCTTGCAGCGAGGGGTCCCCGGTTCGAATCCCAGCCAAGTCAACACCTGCAAGGAGTTTGTATGTTCTCCCCGTGTCTACGTGGGTTTCCTCCAGGCACTCCGGTTTCCTCCCACATCCCAAAAACATACAGATAAGTTAATTGGCTTCCCCCTAAAATTGGCCCTAGACTATGATACATACACTACACGATACACACATAGACATAGGACTATGGTAGGAATTAGATTGTGATCCCCTCTGAGGGACAGTTAGTGACAAGACAATATATACACTGTACAGCGCTGTGCAATATGTCGGCGCTATATAAATACTTTAATACATAAATAAAATGCAGTGGGAGCTTGGGCAACCTTGTTAATCATCATGATTTTCTTGTATAAACCATTGGTTGTTACAATAAAAAAAACACTAAGGCATTCATGCAGAGGCACAGGTACAACTTTCTGGAATGGTCATCTCAGTCCCCAGACCTGAATATAATTGAAAATCTGTGGTGTGAGTTAAAGGGAACCTGTACTGAGTAAAATTATTTAAAATAAACACATGAGGTAACTTCAAATGAACATTGCATAGTTACCTTGCCATCAGTTCCTCTCAGAAGCGCACCATTTTCTTCTGACAATGATCCCTTCCAGTTCTGACAACATTTTGTCAGAACTGAAATATATCAGTTGCTGTCCGTTATATATCAGCAGATGTCAGTTATAGCTCAGTGGACAACTGATGTGCCCGGTAATGTTTCCCTATGGCTCAAGTGGACGATATTACAGTTTAACAGTGTGCTGACCAGAAAGCTGTTATGGGGTAATGACCATTTTCAAAATGGAGGACGGAGAATTCCCTTGATCACAGTGGACAAACAGGATGCGGGACAGGAGAAAGAGATTGAGGAGTAGACTACACCGGAGGTAAGTATGTTTGTGTATGTTTATTTTGACTTTTAATTTTCAGCTTAGGTTTTCTTTAACCTCCTTGGCGGTAACCCCGTGTGTGACACGGGGTAAGCCGCCGGAGGGTGCCGCTCAGGCCCTGCTGGGCCGATTTACTTAATTTTTTTTTTGCTGGACGCAGCTAGCACTTTGCTAGCTGCGCCAGCACCCCGATCGCCGCCGCCGCGTGCCCAATCGCCGCTATCCGGTGCGGCGCGCGGCCCCCCCCCCCCCCCCGACCCCGAGCGCTGCCTGGCCAATCAGTGCCAGGCAGCGCCGAGGGGTGGATCGGGTCTCCCAATGACGTCCCATGGCGACGGGGGAAGCCCTCCAGGAAATCCCGTTCTTTGAACGGGATTTCCTGATCGCCTATCGCCGGAGGCGATCGGCGGGGCTGGGGGGATGCCGCTGAGCAGCGGCTATCATGTAGCGAGCCCTCGGCTCGCTACATGATAAAAAAAAAAAAAAAAATTTAAAAAAAACTGTTGCGCTTCCCCCTGGCGGTATTTTTCATACCGCCAAGGGGGTTAAAGAGAGCTATCCATGCTCGGAAGCCATCAAACCTGAATGAACTAGAGATGTTTTGTAAAGAGGAATGGTCCAAAATACCTTCAACCAGAGTCCAGACTCTCATTGGAACCTACAGGAAGCGTTTAGAGGCTGTAATTTCTGCAAAAGGAGGATCTACTAAATATTGATGTCATTTCTTTTTTGTGGTGCCCAAGTTTATGCACTTGCCTAATTTTGTTTAAACAATTATTGCACACTAAATCCAATAAACTTCATTTCACTTTTCAAATATCACTGTGTGTCTCCTATATGATATATTTTACTGACATTTTTTATTGTAACAACCGACGATTTATACAGGAAAATCATGATGATTAACAAGGTTGCCCAAACTTTTGCATCCCACTGTAAAATGGCAGTTGTCCTTTAATGTTCGTTTTTAAGCCAGTAGCTTCTGTCATGTAATATGTCGCCTTGATCTTTGTATAAATACTCTCTCAAAAGAGCAAGTCGGAGAAATCCCCCACCCCTACAGATATCTAGTCTAAGGAACATCTGGCGTATGAATTGGGCTAAGAAAAAATCAGCAATGAATCGGGAGTGGAAGAGAGTGTTCTGGAGTACTGGAAAGGACTAAAATTCCTTCCTAAGAGAAAGGTTATGCATGAGTTGTGAATTATTTCTGGACTCCTAACCCCCCCCCCCCCCCCCCCCCCCCCCCGAATAAACTGAGGTGATCAGAGGTCGGTTTTCTTTATTTTCTTTTTGTTAAAAAATTGTACAACACTTTTTCACTGGATAGTCCATAGTATGTTAGCTCTCCAACAAACAAGCAATTTAACGGACCGGAAATTAAGCAACGTGTAATCTGCCCATATAATATATTGTTGTTGCTTCACCAATAATGTGATGGTAGGCAATAAGGGTTTCCATCTATTTTATTTACATCATAAAAAGGATTTCTTAAAAATATTTTAGATAGCTTTTCCTTATTGGTGCTTAAATTGTTTGCTTACAAATATTCACTCTAGGGTGTCACCGTAAAGGACATCAGTTTCAACAGCACAACAGACTCTGGGATATGTTAATTGTATGGTGTTTCTTCAGGGGAGAGAGGGGGGGAGGGGGGGAAGGGATTTACAAAAAAAAAAAGTAACCTGTTTTTTACATTAACACTTAGCGCCATACAACTAGCCAATGCAAATTACTAGGCCGCTATTGTCAAAGACTCTGTGACCAACACACAAGGCCAGAGCACTTGTCCAGCTGGGGCCAGCCACAGTGTCTCCATACAAGAGACACACACAAGCTTTCAATATTTCAATAGACATCAGTTATTGTGAAATGGGTAAGAAAAAAAGGAAGCGAACCTTCAAACCGCACACACACCATGAGTCTGCTTCTTCCTATCATATCTGCAGAAGATGAGGGGAATACCAGCCTTATCTGTGCAATCCACCCTAGATACTTCGCAGGCAGGGAAAATGTGCTTCTGTTCACATCAACAGAGAAACAAATGTATATGTATATTTTTAAATGAAATGCATTCACGGTAAGTACTATTTTTTTTTTTTTTGCAAAACAAATTTGATAAATGCTAAACTGCGTGTGTGTGCGTATTTATTTTAATAACTTTTCTAAGTATAAAGCAATGCATAGGATTGCTTTGTATGTATGTGTATGTGTGAGTGTATGTATGTATGTATGTATATATATATATATATATATATATATATATATATATATATATATATAAATAATCACTTTCCACAGCTTATTATAAACTGCATCCTTTGTTCCTCAATTGTAGTCACATGCTATGGCCTTATGTTCAATTCTTGGGAGAACCAATTGAATGACCAAGACATAACACAGAGTGTAGAAACACTGTATACATCAGAATTTTTGCAAAAATATAAAAATATATATATATTTTATATAAATGATATATACATATATTTTTTACCTCTTATTAATGCCAGTAAAAAAATGAAAACAAGAGTGTGTGTGTGCGTGTGTGTGTGTGCGTGCGTGTGTGTGTGTGTGCGTGCGTGTGTGTGTGTGTGTGTGTTTGTGTTTGTGTTGTGGTGTGTGTGTGTTACACACATAGATAAAGGTTCATGTTGATTATGACATGATGAGATGAAATGATCATGATATAAAGGAACATGTCAATAATTATTAATTGAATTATCCCAGGCAGACAATAAAAAAAGCTAAAGGTAATATCTCGTCAACAAAGAGAAAGCCATCCCTGCTTGGTGACATTGTACACCTATTTCCCTGCTGCACACAACAGCCCAGGCAGATCCCTGGCCATTGGAGGCAGTGCCTGGGACATGTGTGCTGCAGACTGGCAGCCAGCATAGAGTCCATGCTCTAATGTGCGAGTGCTTCTCGTCATGACAGACTGGAAATAAAATATTTATTTGTGATCGCTCATAAGGTATTTATTGATTCAATCAGGTATCAATATATTTAATCCAGCTTTTAATTATTGTTCAAAATTCCTTATTATACAATCAATTCCCCTGGTTTACACAGTTATTATTTTGCATAGTTAGCCCAGCAATGCATGGTCACTTTCTTCAACTGGATATATATATCCAGTTGAAGAATACACACACGGTCACATTATATATATATATATATACCACTGCTAAACTTCTTCAGCTGGATATATATATATATATATATATATATATATATATACACACACACACTGCAAAACTTGTTCATTAATAATAAAAACTATTATGAAGTATTTGTATAGCTCTGACATTTTCTGCAGCACTGTACAGTGTATACTCTCTTGTCTAACTGTCCCTAAGAGGGGCTCACAATGTAATCCCTACTCATGGGCCTGGTGCACACCAAAAACCGCTAGCAGATCCTGAAACGCTTTTTCTTATTTTTCTGTAGCGTTTCACATCGCATTTTGCGGTTTTGGGAAGCATTTTTGGTGTAGTAGATTTCAGATATTGTTACAGTAAAGCTGTTACTGAACAGCTTCTGTAACGAAAACGCCTGCAAAACCGCTCTGAACTGCCGTTTTTCAGAGCGGTTTGCGGTTTTCCTATCCTTTACATTGGAGGCAGAAACGCCGCAGCAATCCAAAATCTGCAGCAGCCCGGGAGTATGCGTTTCCGCGAAACGCCTCCCGCTCTGGTGTGCACCAGCCCATTGAAATACATTACCCAAGCGTTTCCACATCCGCAAGCGGATCGAAAAACGCTGCCTAACCGCTCTGGTGTGCACTAGGCCATGTAGTGTATGTATCATACTTTAGGGCCAATTTCTTTAGGGGGAATATATATATATATATATATATATATATATATATATATATATATATATATATATATATATATATATATATGCATATATATGCATATGCATACATATATTAGCAACTGCTTGGTTAATAGTTTATTTTACAGATGTCATTGAAAAGAAATAAATGACATAATTGTGAGCGCCTGAGCCATACACCTTAGCTGCCTTGACCTCTTAACATGTATTCTGGAGTGAATGAAGTTCTTGTATGGGGGCAGCCTATATATGAAGTGTTCTGCTTTTCCTTCTCCACTGTTCCTCTCACTCTTTTATGTGCTTGGAAACAGGCAAGATCGGTGGAGAACAATGGCAGTGCCCTCAGGAGAAGTAGACTAGTACAAACTTGCTGCATTTCCTGGCTACATAACCCAGCCCCCCCCCCCCCCCCCCCTTTCAGTCAGACCTCCCTCAGCTCTCCAAAATGATCTGCAGGCCTGAGTAACCTGTAGGCCGGTTACATAATACCGGCTGCACCTTATTCCTGCTCATTGCTTCATTCCTTTCAATACGTTGCTGGAATCGCTGTCAGGAGCTGCATTGTCTGCTGCCTGCTTCACATTTTTGTGTCATTTAACAGCTTTTATTTACATGGTATTTCAGCATCTTAGCTTTAAATGCCATTAGCCTAATTTCTCTGAGCAAAAGTCATCCTTAAAAATTGCTCTGGATTTTTTGAAAGGAAAATAAATCTACGCCATTCAGTTTTCTGAAATGGGAACATTAAACTTTTTACTTAGGTCAGAAATATATGGTTAGTGTCTGGAAAGTGTAATGGTTAAGGGCTCTGCCTCTGACACAGAAGACCTGAGTTCAAATCACAGCTCTTCCTGATCCGTAAGCTAGCACCTATTCAGTGAGGAGTCCTTGGGCAAGACTCCCTAACACTGCAACTGCCTACAGAGTGCGCAACCTTATGTCGCCACTCTCCCAACCCCTATGCTCACCTGTAGGTTATCAGCCACCACTGTAGCAGCAGCAGCCACCATTATGTGCACCAAACGTCGGTCAGAAAAATTGTGCCCCCAGCACTCTTAGCTACCTAACAACCACATCACACCAATTGGCGTGAACATGGCGGCAGCTCCAGGACTGCCTAACGCCAATTGACGTCAAGTCCTGGATTTGCAGGAGATCGTGTGCGCCGATGCGTTCTCATCTCTGATTGAATGGCGGAGCTCCACTCTGTCATCAGTCTCCCAGCGGTAATTGCCACTAGGAGACTGTTAGACGGCGAAACCGCTGTCTATTTACTCTGTGTGACGCGGCTGTCCCCTCTGCAAGCACAGAAGCGATCCACCGTCAGGCTGATGCCTATGACAGCCGATCACTGTGATTGGCTGGCGGGGGCAGGGAGGGGCAGATAGGGAAAAAAAATAGTAACATTTATTCTAAATAAAAAAATAAATAAATATAAAATAAATAAATAAACATCCTCGGAGCGATCAGAGCCCACCAACAGAAAGCTCTGTTGGTGGGCAGAAAGGGGGGGGGGGTCACTTGTGTGCTGAGTTGTATGTCCCTGCAGTGAGGCCTCAAAGCTGCAGTGGCCTAATTGGTAACTCGGGGGGTGTAAGCCTACGGTCCTCAAGTGGTTAAGAATGGTGCCATTTGCACTATAGGAGCAGTGTTACCGTGAGTTCAAAATGTGTCTGGTGGCTGTTCCATTCTCTTGCATTTAATGAGGCCGCACCACTCTGTACTCACCTTGGCCGCCCGTGGTGCTGAGCTGTGTGCGCTGCTTGGCACTTCTCCCTGTAATCAGGCTTTAAAGTCACTGATTTCATTACTCTAACACTATCTTCCACTCTGCCCAGTCCTCCAGGGTTGCTTCCGTTATCAAAGAGCACTGTGCTACATTTCCTCATTAATCTCCTTGGCACAAAATGTAGTGTAAACACTAAAAAGGAAAAAACACAGAGACGACGAGAGCCCAAATGGTGCAGTACATCAAAAATGGATGGATAATCAAAAGTTAGTGAGAACTTTAAAATACTCACAAAGGTGGGTTGCACAGGGGGCAACCAGGGACGGATCTAGGGGGGGGGGGAGACGGGTATCTTGCCCCAGGCGCAGTTTGTTGAATTCTTAAAAAGGCGGCAAAATTTGGATGGGGAATGTCAGTTTAGGCGCCAAAACCTGATCTTTAGGCACCAAAACCTGACCATTAGGCGCCAAAACTGGATGGGGAATGGCAGTTAAGGTGCCAAAACCTGACCTTTAGGCGCCAAAAACTGGATGGGGTATGGCAGTTTAGGCGCCAAAACCTGACCTTCAGGCGCAAAAACCTGACCTTGCCCCAGGCGCAACTTGGTCTAGATCCGTCCCTGGGGGCAACCGACCACTTCAGGCAGGTGGAGTGTATAAACCCGACTCCACTCGGGTATAACAGATGTCCTGGGGGTGGTCGTTCTCTTGGAAAAAGGACACTTGCACTCTGAACCCACCCGTTCAGTGGTGACACACCACTCGGGGTCAGGTGTAAGGAAACTCCCCTCAACCAGAGGGAGGGGGGAGTGAGACACAGAGAAAGGGTAAAGAGGAGCCCTGAATGCGGCTATCAGTGGCACTTTATGTGGCCTAAGGAAGTGGGCTAGTTCCCACGAAATGCGTTGCCTGTGCTTTTACACCAGTAAACAATTCATCTTGTATGAAATTGTCGTCTTTGAGGTAAGCGGCAGCCACCTCATTTTTTCTCATTTATTGTTTTTAGAGTATTTTATAGAAACTGGGCGCCTCTTTACCCCTTCTCTCATTAATCTCCAGATTCCATCCCACCCGGAACCTTCACTCCTCCCAGAAAATCCTCTTGTCCTCTAACTTGGTCATGTCCTCTCACTCCTGTATCCAGGACTTCTCACAAGCATCACCTCCCCTTTTGGAACACTCACCCACAGCTTGTCCGTCATGCTCAGAGCCTCAAAACCATCAAATGTACACTCACAACACAACTTTTTTTTAAAAACACCTTATAGTTTTTGAGAAAATCGATTTTAAAGTTTTTCAAAGGAAAATAGTATACATTTAAATGCGGTAAATGACAGTTAATGTATTTACCGCATTTACATGTATACTTTTTTCCTTTGAAACTTCTTTTGAATCTTTAAAATTGATTTTCTCAAAAACTATTAAGCCTTTTTGAAAAAAAAAATATCTTTCTCTTGTTTTCACTGTTTTACTTAACAGATCCTGCAAATTTGGTGTTTACATAATGTAAGGGGCCTTTGCTATTAACCACTAAAGTCGGCGGGTTTTGGCGGGTTTTTAATCACAAATACTTTTTTAATTTGAAACTCCAAAATCGATTTTCTCAAAAACTATAAGGTCTTTTTGGAAAAAAAAATTTAAGTTGTAGCCACTGATCACCTTTATAATCCATGCAATTTTGCTGATTGTAGCATGTATGAGGGTTTTGCTAGTAACGCTAAAGTCAAATCCGTGATCACGGATTCTACATTGTATCACGGCTAAAATCCGAGTCGAATTCGGAGCTCCAATTCAAATCCGGATCACGATCACGGCGTATCTGAATTTCGATTCTGCCGTGGCCGGATATA
The DNA here is from genome assembly GCF_040937935.1 of Hyperolius riggenbachi. Classification (NCBI taxonomy): domain Eukaryota; kingdom Metazoa; phylum Chordata; class Amphibia; order Anura; family Hyperoliidae; genus Hyperolius; species Hyperolius riggenbachi. The sequence continues at coordinate 46,657,238 of NC_090650.1, read as the reverse complement.
CTCGAATTCGTGACTGGGGGTATTCGAGCATCACTAATTTCAACAAAAAGATGGCTGCCCCCATGAAATCACAAACATTTGGCTGTTCTTTTAAAACAGGGTGGGTAAGAGATTATATTACCCATCTATTTTAATTAACATAACTAATGTAACTTAATGACAGTATGTTTGTTTAGGCTGAAGTTCCTCTTTAATAATCTATTTGGCACCATGATTTTGATTTTGACCCCTTACATGATTAAGTTTGACACCCCTGCTTTAGATAAGGGTTTGGAAACCTCACTCATTCCATGTAATACCCTCGGCCATCTTAGGAGACACATCTTAGGAGCCTATAGGCATAAAAAAAAAAAAGAACTGGCACCTAAATCCCATCCATTATTACATGCCACATTCCGAGCTATGTCTCTGTTCTAGTTAATAACCTCAACACTTCATTAGCAGTCTTTTACGGGAAGGACCTGTTACCACGTCTCTGTATACTTTTTCTACATTAAAATACATAATTATACAGTAAAATTGCTGTATTTTATCTGCACATGTGTACAATCCTATAGTCCTTGTGGACTGTAGCAATAAATTATAATATGTCTTCTCCCAGCAGCAACTGATTCTAATGATTGTACACGAGTCAATTAATTCCAGTGCATCACTCAGTATATTATTCTTATTATTATTGTTGTTGTTGCTGTCATTATTATTATTATGTTGATTCTTTACAGTGCACTTAATTATAACATTCAGGAAGCAATGACCTTAACAGAAATTAGAGTAACTCCTTAAGAATTACGGTAGCCATACATAGTTTATTATTATTATTAGTATTGTTGTTGTTATTATTATTATTTTTCAGCTGTGTTATATGATTATATTTTTTTTTTTTTTTTTTTTTACAAATAAAGATCAGCTCTCTAGAATCAAATCAAGGAAACTTATCATTCTTGGTGTACTTGATGCTAATGTATGATAACAATGCTTGTTTTTTTTTTTAAAGGTATAAACAAAAAAAATTATATATTTAATAACTGTTTGATTCATAACGTTCATGCTCAGTAAATGTTCTTTTATCTCAACTGACCACTCACTCACAGTGTTGAAAATAAAATAATGGTACTGTGTATGAGGGTTTTGTTTTTTTCAGTTTATTTGCATGACTATGATTATTTTGAAAAATCTCACACATTAACACATAAAATCCAATCACGTTTGGTCAACTTTAAAGTGACAGTGAAGCTTAAAAAAAATACCCTTATGATATAATGAATTGTATGTGTAGCACGGGTAATTCATAAAACTTAAAGAGACACTGAAGCGAAAAAAAAATGATATAATGAATTGGTTGTGTACTATTTATACTAATAATTACTAGAAGTTTAGCAGCAAAGAAAATATTCTCATATTTTTATTTTCAGGTATATAGTGTTTTTTCTAACATTGCATCATTCTATAATATGTGCAGATTACACAACACTCAGCATTCAAAATGATTCTTTCAGAGCAGTCTGTGAAATAATGACCTCTCCTCTGGCAGAGAAAAAGTAAATAGTTCAATAACACTTGAGATAATAAAATTCAGATAACAGCCCTCTCCATGACTTTGAAAGTCGCAGAGCTTAATTGCTTTTTTGCATAGAGATAACAACTGGAGTTTCTTAACTCTTCCTGTACTGGAAACAATTAGACTGATGTATCTGATCTTAATGTTTTATTTCTTAGCTGTACTACACATACAAATCATAATATCATAATTGTTTTCGCTTCAGTGTCTCTTTAAAGTGAACCTAAAGTCACTTAAAAAAAACGAGATTAACTCACCTGGGGCTTCCCTCAGCCCCCTGCAGACGATCGGTGCCCTCGCAGCTCCGCTCCGATGTCCCAGGACCCGCCGGCGAGCACTTCCGGTTTGGCCGTCACCGGCCGACAGGGATGGGAACGCGAGTGATTGTTCACGTTCCCAGCCTGTATATCGCCACCTAAGCTGCTATTGTGGCCAGGAGGTCGCAATAGCAGCATAGGGGGCGATATACAGGCTGGGAACGCGAACAATCACTCGCGTTCCCATCCCTGTCGGCCGGTGACGGCCAAACCGGAAGTGCTCGCCGGCGGGTCCTGGGACATCGGAGCGGAGCTGCGAGGGCACCGATCGTCTGCAGGGGGCTGAGGGAAGCCCCAGGTGAGTTAATCTCGTTTTTTTTAAGTGACTTTAGGTTCACTTTAAGCAAATAAAAGTGTCTCATATTTTTATTTTCAGTTTTATATAGCTTTTTTTTTTTTATAACATTGCATCATTCTCTAATATTTGCAGTTTACAAACTATACTCTGTATTTAAAACTATGAAACAGAACAGGGAAGCTCTGCAGTAAAACCTTAAAGAAACAAGAAACAGTAAGAGACAGGTTGAGATAAGTGCTTCAGAAAATAGCACTGCTCTCTGACTAAAGGTGCATACACGTGTCCAACGTTTTCGACCAACCATAGTTTAAACTTGCCTTTTGAATGATAAGCATGTGTATGGGCAGTAAATGACTAGACGACCAGCTGATAATGGGCAGTTTGCTCGATCCGACCTGAGGATCGACTAACCAACTATAGTGCAAGTTGGCCACATGTGTAGTGTGGTTTGAACGACCTGTTGTTTGTTTGACTGTGGGGTATGGTGCTCACTCAGTATTTATACAAGTTGGTTGGGTATTTGGTCGGCGCCATGTTTACGCAATAGCCGCGCATTAAGTTGGACGTGTGTACGCACCTTAAATTAGTTGGAGAACTCAGATAAGCTCTTTTGCATGGATAACAACTGAAGTTTCTTAACTCTTCCTGTACTGGAAACAATATGAGACTCATATCTGTGCTACTAATGTTCTATATCTTAGCTGTACTAAACAAACAAATCATTATAAGTTTATTTTCACTACAGATTTCCTTTAAACTGCTCACATCTTTGATGCATTCAACTAAGTACAGTATGTAACTAACTTTCCCTGACAGATGCAAATGGGCAAATAATCTGTAGGCATGCAGCATTGTTACTAAAATTGTCACCTGAAATTATCATCAATAATTGTTTCAGTGACAGTAGCAGAGCATCTGTGTGGTCCTTATGCCTGGTACATGCCATGTCCTTTTCACATCAGATCGACAGAAAATTTCCTGCCGTTTAATATTTAATTTGTAAATTATTTAACAAAATTTTGACTTTTGAAATATCTTACCACATCTTTGATTAACTGTATTTTTCACCATATAAGAAAATGGGGAGAAAAAGTCACTGTGTCTTATATACCAAATACATGGAGTCCCCGACTTACTAACTCCTGCCAATACCCCCCGCCACGATGTGGACTCTCTGTATTGTCCCGGTGTCCTCCTCTGCTCTCCATGTTTAGTTATAAGCAGGGGCAGTACAGCTCACCTCATCCACTGGAGCCTGCGGCGATCAGAGACCTCTCCTCTCTCACTTCTCCCCTAGTGCCGGCTTCTGCTGATGATGCAATCAGCAGAAGCCGGCACTAGGGGAGCGCTGATGAAGAGGAGAGGTCTCTGATCACCGCTGGAGCCAATGGATGAGGTGCTGTGCTGCCACTGCTTATAACTTTACACGGGAACCGGAGAAGGCCACAATGGGGGGGATCGGAGGAGACAAGGGGCACATGGAGAACAGAAGGGGGCACATGAGGTACAAGGGGGACACAATAATTGGGGAGAACATCTAGAAGATCCTCCTGGACCATGGACGCATCACTATAATATAATAATTTTTTGTCAGGTTTTCGCCCTCTAAACCTAAGTGCGTCTTATAGTCTGGAGTGTCTTATATGCCGAAAAATACAGTAGATTGTTAAATTTAGCAGAGAGGCCAGCATCTTTACTACATGGCAAGGTGTACCACTGTGGATTTTTTTTTCTCTAGGCGAAACAAACCTAAACTCCCTAAGTGCTCTGGGGGATATTCCTAGGCTAAACTTCAGTGGGAGGGGTTACATACCAGTATAAAGCAAAATATAGATATAAGAAGCACTTCTGACATGAGTCAATGCAGATTCTCCTTAATAACGTAAAATGTTTTCTGACATTTTTGTTATCTTTCATTTATAAATATAAGCAGTGAGACCTTGTTGAAAAAGAAAAAAACTTCACCACTTAATCTTAAGACTTCATCAGTTAGCAATTTCTAGCTGCAAAACAGATTTCACAAAATTGTTTTCTAGTTGAAATAGGATGAAAATTAGCAGTGAAATCACACCAAAGAGTGCGATAAACTGGATAAAAAATCAATATTTCTTCAGGAAAAAAGGCAAAATATCTATTTTGACCTTTTGTAAATAGGTCCCTTTGTGGATTGTGTCTCTTTTTTTATTTTTTTTATCTGGAATGTCTGTCCATATTGAAAATGTCATCTTGTTCAGCCTGTCTTGCTGAAATAACAATGCTGAATATGTATATGATGATTGTGGTGATAATTTGGGAGTCGCTTTAAATCTACTTTAGTTGCTTTAGTGTAACTAATTGCTTAAAGCATATTGTCATCAACTGGTGAAAATTTTAAAAAAAACAGATACTTACCTAAGGAGAGGGAAGGCTCTGGGTCCTAGAGAGCCTTCCCATTCCTCTCAAGGTCCGCTCATTCCAGCGCTGGCTCCTCCATTGCTTGTGCATGCGCAGTACACAGTGGCCCGTCTTCAGGAGCACTTGGGCTCCCGAAGACTTCTGAAGCCTACCGCAGTGTCAGAGAGCATTCTCCGACCCATGGGTCGGATACTGCAAACAGGGCAGCCAGTGGTGGAACTAGGGGACCAGGAGAGGAACGGAAAGGCTCTATAGGACCCAGAGCCTTCCCTCTCCATAGGTAAGTATGTTTTATTTTTTGTTTTTTAAATTTTGCTTCAGATTCTCTTTAAAGCGGACCTCCACTGTATAAATATACCTCACGCGATCAGTGCAGGCAGCAGAAGTTATAACAGCATACCAGGAAAAAAATGTCTAAAAACTGACCACTTGTGCCAAAAAGTCCAGGTTTTGTTGGTTAGCCAAAAATGTGAGAGGACCTCATCTCTTGAGGACTGATGTTGGACATCCCTGCATCCCTGATGTACGTGAAGGAGATGGACTTCTGCTTATGGAAGAGGGTACAGATGTGTTTTAGCCTGGAGGGAGCATAAATCCAGCTCTAGCAAAGTGAATATCCAACCTGTCAGGTTGGTAAAACCCCCTATAGCAAAGTTTTGACCTTCTGCTAACCCTACTGTCAATTCATGCAAAAGCAGCAGAATACAATTATCAAAAGAATGATCACAAAATATTGCATGATATAAAATCATCAATATATAAAATGATCAATATATTACAACTCAGCATGGCGCTGCCAGGTGAGGCCAGGGACGTCTTCACATGGTCTTCTTGATAATTCTGACAGCCAGGGGTGTAACAATAGGGGATACAGCCTCTGCACATACCTCCATCCATGCGCTGGAGATTCCGATCTCTAAGTGTTTGACACTACTTCCTGTTTAAACAGGAAGTAGCATGAGGCACTTAGAGATGGACCTCTGCGGTGGATGGAAGTATGTGTTCTTGCCGCTGCTGCGGCCACTGATGATTGATGCAGGAGGTGAGCGTGCTGAGGGGAGATCCAAAGTTAAGGGGGGGACTGTCCCCCCTCCCCGTCGATGGGTGGCCACGCTTTCCCCTCAAGCTGCGACCCCTCCTGTCCCCCAAAACGGCCAAGAGAGGGCCCGGGGGGTTGCATCCAATTTTTTTGCAGGGGGGGGCGGTGATTTCTAATTACGCCCCTGCTGACAGCCATTGCCTCTCTGCAAGCAGCTGTTGACCTGCTAGGTACTGCAAAAAAGGAATGGCTGTTATAAATCCTGACAGTTTAAATGGTAGAAAACACATGAAAGTGGGCCTGATAGCAGCCCTGCCAAAACATCAGCTGGTAATTCTGAGCCTTTTGACACAAAGGATTCATTCATTAAAGTTCAGTAAAGTCCCTGCAAGCAGTTTTACCAATGCTTACAAGTAAAGGTACCCACCCGTGCATCTAGCTACTTGGCTGCCAATTGACCATCCGATCAGTGAATACACAATGGACGATGCAACCAATTTAGGGGCAAGCATGTCGATCGGACATGCTGCAAGATGTCGGCACGCCTTGGTCGGTTGGGTGTGCAGCGGTAACTGAGCGTTATTGGGGCAAGCGACAAACGCAATGAAACCCCCGACACTATCCCTCCCTAATGTTCAATGTGCTCCCCCCCCCCCCCCCAACGGTGCCCAGTGCACTATACGTGGGCGTGTGTGTGATGTGCGTGCGTGTGTTGTGATGATGCATTGAGCTACCTGTACGCTACACAAAACAGAAAACAAAGCAATAATGTCAACCTCCATATTCTCCTACTCTCAGCCATGTTGAGTTTGATTACTGGTGTTGAACATTGCCTGCACATGTACTAACTGTTATGAAATCTAGAACATAGAGACAGCAGAGCACATCTGTTTCCTGGGTCTTACTAGAGATCTACAAGTTCTACACACATGCCGTCTACTTGAAAGAGCTGAGGAGGATAACGTCAGTAATGATACACACAGATACATTATTTTAATGTGTTTTTCTCCCTGCTGTGGAGAAATCACTAGGCTCCCCCCACCCCCCATGTTTTTGATAGAGACAGTACATATTACCTGTCCCACCGTCCACCACCAATAAGCAGTGAGGTTCGGCACCTGTCCACACATATTTTCTCTGTCTGTGCAAAACTTATGATGTGATTGTATAAGCAGACAGAGGCGCCAGAAGGATAAAATATTCTAAAACGTTTAAAATTAGAGGAGGCAGAGGTGGACTTACCTCCTCCAAAAAAACACACAAGTGTTGTGTATATTCAAAACAACAAAAATGTATTTATATACTCCAGAAAGTGCAAGTGCAACGCATTTCACAGGCATCTTCCGCTTCATCAGGCAATAGAAACGGAGCATAAAACTCAAATAGGTCTGGTACAAAGCTCAGTGCCTCCCACCTATTTGAGTTTTATGCTCCGTTTCTATTGCCTGATGGAGCCGGAGATGTCCATGAAACGCATTGCACTTGCAGTTTCTGGAGTATATAAATACATTTTTGTTGTTTTAATTTAAACAACATGCGTCTGTGTCTGCCTGGAGGAGTTAAAGGAATACTTAAGTCATCAAAAAAAAATGACTTCTACTCACCCGGGGCTCTCCTCAGCCCCCTGCAGCTGAACGGTGCCCTCGCCGTGTCCCTCCGATGCACCTGGACTCGCCGGCGGGCACTTCCGGTTTGGTTGTCACCGGCCGACAGGCTGGGAACGCGGCTTGTTAGCCGCGTTCTCGGCCGCAATAGCATTATAGATGGAGCTATTGCGGCCGGGAACGCGGCTAATTAGCCGCGTTCCCAGCCTGTCGGCCGGTGACGGCCAAACCGGAAGTGCCCGCCGGCGAGTCCAGGCGCATCGGAGGGACACGGCGAGGGCACCGTTCAGCTGCAGGGGGCTGAGGAGAGCCCCGGGTGAGTAGAAGTCATTTTTTTTTTATGACTTAAGTATTCCTTTAAGCCCACCACTGCCTCCTCTCGTTTTAAAGTTTTTAGTATATTTTATTCTTCTGGTGCCTCTGTCTGCTTATATAGTACCTGAGTCCCCCCTTGGTGGAGGGGTGTTGCACCTTACTTCCTATCTACAGAGAGCGACTTCTCAATCCTGAGTGGGGACAGGTCTAATCTCCCCACCTGATTGATATAGTGGTTACCTGGACGGTAACCCATGTTTGTAAGTATAAATAAGTACTTACCTGTCATATCCACATACCAGTACATACTACACTATATTGGGCTCTCGGTGTCTCCATTCTGTGTATGATGTGATGTCATTATGCCACACCCCTATGTGTCATGCCTACACGCAAACAATTAGTTATGCTGTAAAACCCTCTTAATCCAGAACTCAATTAGCCAAAAGTCTCAAGCAACCAGAAAAAACTCTGGCCTTGCAGGATGCATAAATCTACTTTTACACCTCTTTATACAGTAATAAACCTCTGTTACTTTAGGTAAAGTACCATATATTCCGGCGTATAAGACGACTGGGCGTATAAGACGACCCCTGTCAACTTTTCCAGTTAAAATATAGAGTTTGGGATATACTCGCCGTATAAGACTACCCCTCTTCCAACACACACCAAATTAAAATAAAAATAAAAAAATAATTTACTGGTGCTGTGTATGAACAGATCCTGGTGCTGTACTGTATGTGTTACCCAGTATATAACAGTATACAGTCAATTGACGTGTTGCATTTGTCAACTCTCCTTAAGTAGACTGGTCAGCTCTCCTTGTCTACCTGTTTATCAGAGCGGTATAGAAGAATAGATTTTGCTCCCTCAGCAGGGAGATCTGAGAGGCGGTAACAGGATAGGGCGTATCACCCGGCATCAATGACACCTGGCGTATAAGACTACCCCCAACTTTTCAGAAGATTTTCAAGGGTTAAAAAGTAGTTTTATACGCAGGAATATACAGTATGTCCTTTGTCCTAATTTGTTTTAATTACTGTATTTTAACATTAACAAATAGGTTAAGATAAGTATACAGTGTGGAGTATAGTACTGTTTTTTAGCTAGGCATATTTTTAGTTTCAAAAGAGCTTTATTGAATGCAAAATTTAACATGACAAAAAATCAGAATATTCATATAAAACAGCTAGTAGTCCTACAGCCGTGACGTAACGAAAAAGGATAGATCAGTTAATATCATAGTAACAGTAGTATAGAGAACAAAATAGAGAAATAACATCAGTAATTGGTAGTCAGGAACCAAGATCATCCAAGATATAACTTACAGTTTGAGCAGGGGTAAGTATTTTCTCCCAGTCTTACAAAGGATATAGCTAAATATATTGGCCTATTTTTAACATTGACTTTCAAGCAACCAAAAACTACACTTATCCGGCACCAGTCAATCCCAGTTGGTGCCGTTGGCGTTTTTACCATACTTAACGGTTTTAGAATATATTGCGACTGAAATGAATTTTGGCAATATTGATCCATCTATGCTATTAGTTCTGATATTTAGCCATGCCGCTTATATTAATTATTAATGAGCTGGTCGGCTACAGCATGAGAGTTAAGGCCCATACACACGCTAGGTTAAAGTTGGCTGAGATGGCCAATACCGACCATTCCTGCGGATCATCCGGCATATGTACAGCAGCCCCTGACCCCAGACCGCCGCCCAGGCAGTAATCCAGCCAAAAGACAGCCAATAGCTTTGTTCTCGCTGCTTGCCTCGCAATGCCATATCTGCGCTGCTCCATCGGCCCCCTGACTTGCAACAGAACGCAACTATGTTGCCCGAGGCATTGGGTCCAAATCCCCATAGGGTAACATCAATCTAGCTTGTGTACGCGCCTGTAGGCCAGGTTCATAATATGCACAATAATGGACCCTTTTCTGCAATGGGCAAATGGGCATTACAGCAGGTACTATGTTAACGCTAGAATCCGTTCTCACTTGTCCATGTGTCTAGAATCTATTCTCACTTGTCCATGTGTCTAGAATCTATTCTCACTTGTCCGTTTGTCTAGAATCCGTTCTCACTTTTCCGTATGTGTAGAATCCGTTCTCACTTGTCCATGTGTCTAGAATCTGTTCTCACTTGTCCGTGTGTCTAGAATCCATTCTCACTTGTCCGTGTGTCTAGAATCTGTTCTCACTTGTCCGTGTGTCTACAATCCATTCTCACTTGTCCATGTGTCTAGAATATGTTCTCACTTGTCCATGTGTCTAGAATATGTTCTCACTTGTCTATGTGTCTAGAATCTATTCTCACTTGTCCATGTGTCCAGAATCTGTTCTCACTTGTCCATGTGTCTAGAATCTATTCTCACTTGTTCATGTGTCCAGAATCTGTTCTCACTTGTCCGTGTGTCTACAATCCATTCTCACTTGTCCGTGTGTCTAGAATATGTTCTCACTTGTCCATGTGTCTAGAATCTGTACTCACTTGTCCATGTGTCTAGAATCTATTCTCACTTGTCCATGTGTCCAGAATCTGTTCTCACTTGTCCATGTGTCTAGTATCTGTTCTCACTTGTACCTGTGTCTAGAATACGTTCTCACTTGTCCGTGTGTCTGGAATCTGTTCTTGCTTGTCCGTGTGTCTAGAATATGTTCTCATTTGTCCATGTGTCTAGAATCCGTTCTCACTTCTCCGTGTGTCGAGAATCTGTTTTCACTTGTCCATGTGTCTAGAATCTATTCTCACTTCTCCATGTGTCTAGAATCTGTTCTCACTTGTCCTTGTGTCTGGAATATGTTCTCACTTCTCTGTTGTCGGTCGATTTCGATCGATTTCAATCGATCTGACATGATGAAAAATCTAGGTGGATCTGTTGAGATGGCTTATCATTTTGCATTGGACCTAATGGAATTCTGATTGGCAAACAAATGCCATCAGATCGATTTTCAATAGATTTCATACTGAAATCTATTGGAAATCTGTTCCTAGTAAAAAATGTTCCTAAACACTTCAGATAGATCAGAGATCTGGTGATCTATCTGCTGCTAATCTAACGAGTGTATGGCCACCTTAACTCTTCCTGCACTAGAAACAATATGAGACTCATATCTGTGCTACTAATGTTCTATTTCTTAGCTGTACTATAAATACAAATCATCATCTCATACGTTTATTTTCACTTCAGATTCCTTTTAATGGTATGTTTTTGTTTCTTCAACTTTAGTTGGGCTTTAAATAATAAGGCAAGCCTGGTGTGGATTTGTTTTAAATTGCCTATTTGTAAACTTCAGCATGGAAATGAAATAAACGCCTTAAAAAATTGCCTGTTACCGGAGTCGACAAATTAATATGGGATTTATGAGCCAGTCTATCTAGCCCAGAAAGGGGGAGGAAACATTACGTGTATTTAGAATACTCTTCCAGAAACATTATGTGTATTTAGAATACTCTCCCATGATAACTACATACAAATGCTATGATACGTATGGGGTACGCTGGGAGAGGGGGGTGCACTAGAGGAATCGCAGAGACACGGGATGTTTATTGCACATTGCATACAGACAAATAACATTTATATTGCGCTTTTCTCCTGGCGGACTCAAAGCGCCAGGGCTGCAGCCACTAGGACGCACTCTATAGGCAGTAGCAGTATTAGGGAGACTTGCCCAAGGTCTCCTACTGAATTAGTGCTGGCTTACTGAACAGGCAGAGCTGAGATTTGAACCCTGGTCTCCTGTGTCAGAGGCAGAGCCCTTAACCAGTACACTATCCAGCTATCTAGCATACTCCGCTGGACAAACCACGGATCATTTTATGTTTACAAGCAAAGGTTATTTTGCGTGTAAACACACGGAGGTCATTGTTTGACTAGTTTTTCTTGTAAGATATAAAACAATGGAATCATTTTAACAAATGAACACGACTTAAGGAGCCCATACACCTAACGATTTTCCCGCCGATATACAGCAGATTCGATCACTGTGATCGAATCTGCTGTGAGATCGTTGCACAAACGTCCGAACGATCGATTTCTGACCGAAATTAATCGTTCCCGTCGATTCCCGTCGTTCCTGTCCTTGCAGAAGATTTCGCTCAATCGCTGGCGGGTCGGGAGTGCGTCGATAGCGGCGTTCGAATGTCCGACGACCGACGCAATACAGCGGCAATACATTACCTGTTACGCCAGCGCGTGTCCCTGCTGTCACCACTGCTCCTTCTCCGCTGGGCTCCGGCAGGCTTTACTTCTTCCTGTCCCGGCAGGAAGTTTAAACAGTAGAGCGCCCTCTACTGTTTAAACTTCCCCGGACATGAAGTGAAGCTGGAGCCCTGAAGCCGAGCTTGGAGAAGAAGACAGCGGAGACCGGGGGACTCGCGCCGGCCGGATCAGGTAATGTATGCAGGGGGGGGGGGGGGGGGCGGCAGTGGCAGCTTCACAGATGGAGAATCGATTTCATGCTGAAATGGATTCACAATCTGTTTGCAGTAAAGGCAGCCATACGATCCCTCTCTGATCAGATTCGATCAGAGAGGGATCTAACTGTTGGTCGATCTGATGGCAAATCGACTAGTGTATGGCTACCTTTAGACTTTAACGAATTAATACGTGTATTAGATCAAATAAAAAAAGTACCTAAAATATTTTTCAAAAATGTATTTGTTTGCTCTTTTGGAAGATTTACTACTCAGAAAGAAATTAAACTCAGATAGTATGCAATTCAAGTTTTCTCCTAGTTGATATTTACAATGCAATACCGCTTTAAGCAACCAGCAGACAAGAAAATGCTCAAAATAATTTTGACAGTATTTTTGCATCTACTTTTTAGAACTTTTTAAATTGCAGGGTGCTGAAAAGTTATTTTAAACAGAAAACATTGGAGAAAAAAATAATTGAATAAGGACCTAAATTTTCTCTAGGTGATATTTTGATACCTTGTCAATAAAATGCATTTTAAACCTCAGCAAGCAAGAAAATACTAAACTAAATTTGATAATACTTTTTTAACTACTTTTTCAATTGCAGAATGAAAAGCAGTTTTTTTAAATAGAAAATTAAAAATTATCTCCTAGGAGAAAACTCAGGAGAAAAAGTGAATTGCATATGGGCCTAAGTAATATTTTCACATCTTATCAATACAATGCATTTTAAAGAGACTCTGTAACAAAATTTCCATCCTTATTTCTTCTATAAGTTCCTATACCTGTTCTAATGTGGTCTGGCTTACTGCAGCATTTCTTAGTTGCACAGTGGCTGTATTATCTCTGTTATATAATCTAATCTTCTCTCCTCTGTCGGCTGAGGCTGGAATGTGTGGAATGTGCTGCACTGCTTCTCATTGGCAGAAGCTATACACACCCTCTCCAGGCCCTCTGCACACTCTGTATGACTCACACACTGACCTACTTTCAGCGAATCAATTGCTATGTCTTTTGTTTGTAAACACTGCATAAAACTGGCAATTACAAGCCAGGATTGCAGCAGAGAGAGGCAGAAACAGCACAGAGGGGCCCAGGAGAACATAATGAAGAGAATGGTATGCTTTTTATTGTAAGAATTGTAGAGTACAGATTCTCTTTAAGCCAAAAGCACCTTTTCTCCTAAGTTTTTTACTGCAAAAGATTTTATATTTTATGCAATTAACTTTTTCTCCTGAGTTTTCTTTTAAGTGACATTTTTACAACTTGACAATAAAATTCAGCGCTGCGTAATATGTTGGCGCTTTATAAATACAATAAATAATAATAATAATAATAATAATAAGCCCTTTAAACCACCAGCAACCAAGAAAATACTCAAACTAGTTTTGATATTACTTTTTAACCTACTTGTTGGTACATTTTTTTAGTTGAAAAATTATCTCCTAGGAGAAAACTCAGGAGAAAAAGTTAATTGCATATAGGCCAAAGTTGTGTGAAGTTACTCTTTTGTATGAATTATCAAATATTTGAAGGACACCCCTAACTGAGATCATCCCTCACTGGAATTAAAAATGACAGGGCAAATAGTAAAAGTGCCCATCAACGGTACAATTTTTAGTGATCATTCATATTTTTAATCAGATTATTCTGATCGTAGTGCATGAAAAGAGAGAAGCTGATGGACCCAATTGATCTTGAATGATCAAATTTTTTATAACATCCCTTAAAGTAGCAGGAACAGCCATCCTATTCCAAGGGGGGAAAAAACACATACATAAGTAGATAAATACTTGTTCTACTTATATAACATATGTATTGTACATTGCTATTTTTTACATTAATACCTACATTTTTACGCATTACAGGTGCAACGCGTAATGTTTTACACATTGCACCTGCAACGCGTAAAAATGTACGTGTTAATGTCTGCGATAGCTTCCTGCACCAGCAGGAATGTGTGCAAAGGTACGCGTGGCGGCCCACCAACCTCGAGTCGGCAAAAATGAAGCTAACTGGCGGCGGAGGACCGGAGGAGACATTAGTGACTGCGAGGGCACAGGATGGCTGCACAGGGCTGGTAGATTCCCCAGGTAAGTAAAACTACTTTTTTTTTTTGAGTTAAGGTTTCCTGTAAACTGTTTAGTGCGGGAGGCGTCTCCTACACAGGTGTTTCAGATAGGTAGGTGGCAGCTACCTATTCGTTAATTGTTGTGGCTGGGGGTAGGGCACTCAGTATATAGGTTTTCTATTTGTGGAAGGGGGTCATACGCTTTCGAGGAAGCCCATATTGCGGGGCGAAACGATCGACGGCCCTCCTCTGCACCTCCAACAACCCTGCATGTGCTGATAAGCATATTCCTTCATGTTTCTATGCTGTGAATGTTTTTAATGAATATTGGATTAAAGGTTGGATGTTTTATATGTATCTACAAGCGAGTTGCTCCTGGATTCTTTTCTTTATTGAATGCTTGGATACATACAGGTATGCTGCTTGTCCAATTTTTAGGATACATTCTGCAGATCTGTCAGGCAATGTGAGAGAACACTGCGCACAGCTACATGATGGACACAAGTTCAAATGAAGGAAAGTTTAATTGCGTTAATGGCTTGTACTGACAGATTCCAAAAGCACTTGAAGCAGCTGCCTGCAAGAGGATTAGAGGGCTTTGTACAATGAATAACTTATAGGTGTGTTACTAACCAGCAGTTCTGGAGTCTGGCTTATCAGAGACATAAGCAATGATTTCCATATTCACTCACTGTCCAGAAGTGATGCATTATGGGTGTCTCTTCTTGGCCTCGTAAAGGTAACATGACTCTACCTTAAAGGATCATAAAAGGGTCAAGTGACTTCACTGATATCAGGAACATTTGAAAATTTTGATTGAACCTGACTGAGAATTGTGCCGTTTCCCCAAAAAGAGTACAGGTAGTCGTTGGTTAACAACCGAGATAGGGATTGTAGGTCTGTCCTTAACCTGAAACCATTCTTAAGTCAGAACACTGTTTCATCTCTGACCTCTGTGCCCCCCTTTGCCTCTCTGTCCCCTTCTGTGACTCTGTCCCCCTTTATGCCTCTTTGCCCCTTCTGTGCCTCCTCAGTCCTTCTTTGTACCTCTGTCCCTCTTTCTCCTCCTCTATGCCTCTTTCTCCCCTTCTGTGCCTCTGTCCCCTTCTTTGCCTCTGTCTCCTTTTGTGCCTCTGACCCCCTCTGTGTCTCTGTCCACTTCTGGGCCTTTGTCCCCCTCTGTGCTTCTCTCCCCTCTATTCCTTTTTCACCTCTGTGCCTCTCTTTCCTCCAGCCTTGCAATTCCGGCCGATATACAGCAGATTGAATCACCGTGAATCTGCTGTGAAATTGATAATGCAAACGCTGACTGAGCGACCAGTTGGCATCTGACATCCATTGATTCAGTCGATCGGTCCCAACAGAAAATTTTGCTCGATCGTGGCGTTCGATTCAGCATTCAGCATAGCGGCAGCAATAACACCTGTCCACCGCGAGTCCCGGGATCGTTCAGTCCCACTTCTTCCCGCTGGCCTTCTTCTCTATGTCCTCTTCACTCCCTGTCGCATCCTGTGACAAGCCGAAGTTCAAACAGTAGAGCACCCTCTACTGTTTGAACTTCCGCTTGCCACAGGACGAGACAGGAAGGGAAGAGAACATGGAGGATGCCAAAAGAAGTGAAACTGAACAGATCCTGGGGACTCGCGCCGGCAGGACAGGTGATGTATTGCTGCTGGCCGGGGGAGCAGGAGTGACCTGGGGCGGCGAGGCAGGCGGCAGTGGTGGCTTCACAGGTTTTGAATCGTTTTCATGCTGTAATTGATTCAAATATGTGTGCAGTGTTTGGGCAGCCAATAGATCCCTCTGTGATCAGATTAGATAAGAGAGGGATCTATCTGTTGGTCGATCTGGTGGCAATCGACCATTATATGGCTGCCTTTAGATTCCCTGTGAGGATATGGACTAGTTTAACCACTTAAGCCTATCTGGACGAATATGTTCATCCAGATAGGCTGTGCACCTTCCAGTGTGCGGTGCGCACGATCGCGTGCGCTCCCACGCACGCTCCCGCCGCCCGCTGTTAGCCCCCCGATCAGTGAATGGGAATATACTTCCCATTCACCGATCTAAGTCCTCCGCAGAAAAAACGACGGTTTCTCATCAGAGACTGCGGTATTTCTGCAAAAAAAAAAAGAAAAGTTCCCCGTCTTCATTCTAGTTCCTGGAAGCGTCATTGCACGCTTCCAGGACTTTTTTCACTGTGGCCAAATAGTATACTACACCCACATACATTTTTTAATAAATAAATACATTAAATTACAAAATTAGCTGTTTACTTCTCCACACCAAAAATTACCCAAATAAATGTTTTCATTAAAAAAAATTACAATTAAAAAAACAAAAACAAATAGTTACCTAAGGGTCTGAACTTTTTAAATATGCATGTCAAAGCAGTATATTAATATACTTTTTTTAATTATGTGCTTGTAAATAGTGAAGGACGCAAATTGAAAAAATGCACCTTTATTTCCAAATAAAATATTGGCGCCATACATTGTGATAGGGACATAATTTAAATGGTGTTATAAGCGGGACAAATAGGCAAATAAAATACATGGGTTTTAATTACAGTAACTTGTATTCATTTCAAACTATGATGGCCAAAAACTGAGAAATAATGAATTTTTTCCATTTCTTTCTTAATATTCCTGTTAAAATGCATTTAGTATAAAATAATTATTAGCAAAATGTACCACCCAAAGAAAGCCTAATTGGTGGCGGGAAAAACAAAATATAGATCAATTCATTCTGATGAGTAGTGATAAAGTTATTGGCAAATGAATGGGAGGTTAAAGTTGCTCAGATGCAAAAAATAAACAACCCTGTGGGCTTAAGTGGTTAAAACCTGTCAGATTTTTACTGCTAACTGTTAGCAACAGCGACATAGGAGATAAGTAATTTTGGTGCTTTTTACTCTGGGAGAAATGTACTTATTATAGATATGTATTTTACATTTTAAAAATGTTCACAATAGTGGTCCTTTAACTATGTGTTGAAAATACTGTAACCTCAGCTATAAGCTACAGATTACCCAGCAAGCTCATGGTGAACCAGAACTCCTAGGAGTGTGTAAGGGGCTACAATGGACCAAAAAGCCCTCTTACTAAAATGTTATGGAAAGCAAAAGTTTTCTTTCTTAAAACAGAAGGTATCTGCAATAACTCATGTTGGAGTGAGCGCTGAGATGTTTCCCACGATGCATCACTGTTGAAATATGCAAATTATCCATTATTGTCCCTGTAAGCTAAACACACCTCCAGATCCGCTGGAATGCAATGATGTGTCAGCTTGTTTTTTATATTAAACACATCATTGCATTCCAGTGGATCTAGAGGTGTGTTTAGCTTCCAGGGACAACAATGGGTGATTTGCATATTTCAGCAGTGATGCACTGTGAGAAATCTCGGAGCTCACTCCAAACAGAGTTATTGCAAATACTTTCTGTTCCTAGTGGTTGGGTTCACCCCAAGCTGCTTGGTTACTCTTTATGGGCTGTTGTCTTCACTCATTTTTAGTTCTACTATAAAAAATAGGGAGAAAAAAAAGTTTGATGCTGTTTAAAAAAAAGTATGTTGTTTTAAAAAATATATATGTTATTTTATGATTAAGAATTGCAATAATTACTTGCAGCTGGAAAAGATTAAAACAGCCCAATTATATTTTTAAAAATGTAAAATGATTAATACAAAAATAGTTTCTGTAAACCATTAACGTTATCTGCAGAGGACTCAATGAGCTGATCATTTAAGTTGTTTAAAAGAACTAAAAAAAGAAGTCTAGTTGATTAGAGTAACTGGGATCTGCACAATTTAGGGATTATATTTAATAGCTTTGGTGGGACATACATTAGGGGAATAAAATATGATCAATAAAATGATTATGGCCTACAGCTAGCTATAAAATGAAATTCTGACAAGGAGAACTCTAGGATTTGTGAAATAATAATGCCTTTGGTTAACTTTTTCCCTTGATTATAATCTACTAAAAAAAACAGTTTTTTTTATGCTTTTAAGGAAACCAGAGACCAAAAAAAAGTTTTATACATACCTGGGGCTTCCTCCAGCCCCATGTGCTCAGATCGCTCCCACGCCGCTGCCTGCAGCTCCGGTGTCGGGTTCCGTTAGTTCAGCCAGTCGTGGCCAGTCTGACGTAAGAGAAGATGTGGGATCTGATCCCTTTGACAGGGGATTGAATACCAGCTCAAACCTGCCTAGTACATAAAACAGTAAGAAGTATTTGGGCAAGGCTCAGGTGAGCTTAAGCACCGTATAAGCAGACAAAGACACCAACAGGATAAAATATTCTAAAACTTTTAAAATGAGAGGAGGCAGAGGTGGACTCACTGCCTCCAAGCAGACACACACGAGTGTTGTGTATATTCAAAACAACAGAAATGTATTTATATACTCCAGAAAGTGCAAGTGCAACACGTTTCGTGGACATCTCCCACTTCATCAGGCAATAAAAAAATGGAGCATAAAACTCAAATAGGTCTGGTGCAAAGCTCAGTGCCTCTGTCTAAGCACCGCTTCCACACTCACCATGGGCCGGGGAGGGCGGGGGGAGACCAGCCAGGGGTCCATCTTCATTGGGAAATTGAATGCCGCTACTGCCGCACACTCGACCGACACTTTTCAATCGGGATCTTTCCAGCATATCGGATCAATCAAATTCAGCCAATGAGCTACAGAGAGCGGTAAAGAAAATCTGCAGCTAACCAAGCAGCTTGGGGTGAACCAAACCACTAGGAACAGAAAGTATTTGCAATAACTCTGTTTGGAGTGAGCTCCGAGATTTCTAGCACACATTTTTTTTATGTTATTCCTATTAAATGCCCAATCCAATGGAATTTTATGGAGTTCCTCTTTAAAAAAAAATAATGAAAAGCATTGTTTATTGCTATTAAAATGAACTTTGAATTTGGAACGTGCCTTTTAACTCTCCTTTTAATACAGTATGTTACTTGCCTAGTATGACTCTAGTACTCTGCCTGTAAAAGTATGTAGATGAAGAACAAGAATAAAGATACAGGCCCCTATTTAACTGACTTTTTCTCCTAGGTCATATTTTCACAACTTATCAAGAAACTGCCTTTTACATCACCACCAAACAAGAAAGTACTCAGAATGACTTGGACAGACCTTTTCACATACTTTTGGTACTTTTCCAAGTGCAGAGTGCTGAAAAGTTTTTTTGTTTTGTTTTTTTTAACAGAAATAAAAGATTTTATCCTAGGAGAAAACTTAGGAGTAAAGAGAGTTGAATAGGAGCCACAATTTTTTAACTGTCCCACCTCCACTAGGCAAATAGCACATTTTTAAAATATACAAACATGGCAGTCTTCATCTTTCTTTCACTTCAGTTTCACCTGTAAAGGGGGTTCTGTGGCGTCATGTAATGAACATAAAAAGACACTTACCTGTTGCTTCTATCAGCCCCTGTAGCTGTAATGTCCCTCACCATCCTCCTCCGATCACTCCCTCCCCGCCACCGGTCCCGGACTAATTACGAGTGTCACGCGCCTGCGTCTCCCGGAGCTTACTGCGCAGGCGCACTACAAGAAAACCTCGTACTGCACCTGCGTAGTAAGCTCCCGGAGACAGGAGCGTTCATTATTCGTCTTGGTAGACGAATAATTGCCCGGTGCCGGCGGCAGGGAACGAGTGGTCGGAGGAGGACGGCGTGGGATATTACAGCTACAGGGGACTGATAGAAGCCCCAGGTAAGTGTCTGTTTATGTTTATTACGGGACTCCACAAAACCCCTTTAACTAATATTCTATCTTTAATGTTTCAACAGCAATCCACTCAATTCATTAATTTAAAAGAAATTATATAAACATTACTTCCAATTACTTAAAGCGGAACTGTAGATATGTTTCAAACACACTGTTTCACTTACCCAGGGCTTCTGCAAGCCCGCAGCAGCCGTCCTGTCCCGCGCCGGTTCTCCACGATCCTCCGTTCTCCCGCCGCCACTCCGTTCCGTACCTCAAGTGTATCTTTTCTTCGCATTCCCCTCTCCAATAGCGCTATTGCAGAGGGGAACGCGGAGAAAGGATACGCGTGGCCAGAGCCGCGCAGGCGCAGTGGCCCGGCGGCAAAACCGATAGTAGCTGGTGGCCGGAGAACGGAGGCTCGTGGAGGACCGGCGTGGGACAGGATGGCTACTGGGGGCTTGCAGAAGCCCCAGGTAAGTGAAACAGTGTGTTTGAAATGTATCTACTGTTCCACTTTAAAGTAGGATAAAACTCTGACATAACATTAAATAAACATGTGTTATCCTACTTTTTATTACCCATAAAGTAACCATATTTGTAATAAGTAATATTGCCTGTTTACAAATTACAAATTCCCAAAGTACAGTTTATCTGCTATGAAAGCTGCCATTGCATTTTATTACATAGCTGCTGTATTTATATATTAAAATCTGATGATGATGTTTCACCTCTCTCTGCAGTTCAGATTCAGCACACTGCTGGCTGTGTAGTGACAAGCACTGCATAATATGTCGGCGCTATATAAATACTTAAATAAATAAATAAAATAAATAAATAAATAAAAAATATATCAATTGTAGCAACAGATGAATGTAAACAAAATATAATGCTATCATCTCTTGGGACGCGGCCAAACGCAGGAAGGAGCTTTTAAATGCTGTAAAAATTTGTGGTAGATTTTATGCTGTAAATAATCTTTTAGAACAAAGAGGAAATGCTGAGTTTCAAACCACTTTGAAGTGGAACTAACTCAGAACTTCCCCCTTCTCTAAAAAATTTGCCACAGCACAATAACCTTTATGGAAAAAAAAAAATCTTCATAGCATATTATGAAAATTCTTAAAAAAAAAAAAACAAACCTAAGTTACTCCTGCAATAACATGAGAGTTACTGGGGTGTTGCTGGGCAAGACATACTTTAGACAGAACAAAACAAAAGGTACTGATTTCATGGTTGGGGAAAAAAAATTCTGTATGAGCTTATAGCTTTTTACACTTAGAGCACATGTGACTTGATGAGATCAGATAAACACAGGCACATATAATACTAGTCCTACTAATAACTGGTCTGATGTCCCTTTTTATTTTTTTATTTTTTTTTTTACATTGGATGGATTTAAAAAAAAAATCTATGCAAAAGAGGCAGTTGAACAAGAGTCAATTTCAGCCCTGACTCCCCTGAAAAGTAAACAGAAGCCAGAACACTATTTGGCTGAGGAAGCAATCCTGATAAGAAGATGGCTGTAAAATTCAAAGCATATTATTTCAGTTTGTTTTTGCAGCTGAAGCAGATTTTATATCACACTGTAATGGCTGTTGTTTAGAATTCAGGGTATAGTCACACTGCTTGTTGCATTGTGATTGTGTTTCCAGGCCCGCCATCAGGGGGGGACATCCGTGACTCCCGTCACGGGCCCGGCCCTGCAGGGGGGCCCCATCCCCGCCGCGGCCCTGGCGGGTGCCGCCCGGCCGCCGCTCAACCCCCCATGACCGCTGCTCCCTCCCTCCCTCCATCCCTCTAACCGCCGCCGCCTCCACCTAGTCAGACCCCGATCAGACGGCGACAATAGTGCGGGCGCTAGGACCCAGCGCCCGCACTGATATGCGGAAGTGACGTCACTTCCGCATATAGAGCGGGTGCGTCCAGCGCCCGCTCTGGTCGGGTCGCCGCTGATCTTGAGGTCTGACGCTGGGCAGCACTCACTGGCAAGGTAGGGGAGGCAGCGGAGGCGGCGACGACGACGGCGGCAGCGGCTGGGGGGGGCGGCTCCCTGTCACTCGCTCACTAGCTAAAGGGCCTCCCTGTCACTCACTCACTACCTAAAGGGCCTCCCTGTCACTCACTCACTACTTAAAGGGCCTCCCTGTCACTCACTCCCTACTTAAAGGGCCTCCCTGTCACTCACTCACTAGCTAAAGGGCCTCCCTGTCACTCACTCACTACTTAAAGGGCCTCCCTGTCACTCACTCACTACTTAAAGGGCCTCCCTGTCACTCACTCACTACCTAAAGGGCCTCCCTGTCACTCACTCACTCCCTAAAGGGCCTCCCTGTCACTCACTCACTCCCTAAAGGGCCTCCCTGTCACTCACTCACTACCTAAAGGGCCTCCCTGTCACTCACTCACTATTAAAAGGGCCTCCCTGTCACTCACTCCCTAAAGGGCCTCCCTGTCACTCACTCACTAGCTAAAGGGCCTCCCTGTCACTCACTCACTACTTAAAGGGCCTCCCTGTCACTCACTCACTACTTAAAGGGACTCCCTGTCACTCACTCCCTAAAGGGCCTCCCTGTCACTCACTCACTAGCTAAAGGGCCTCCCTGTCACTCACTCACTACTTAAAGGGCCTCCCTGTCACTCACTCACTACCTAAAGGGCCTCCCTGTCACTCACTCACTACCTAAAGGGCCTCCCTGTCACTCACTCACTAGCTAAAGGGCCTCCCTGTCACTCACTCACTAGCTAAAGGGCCTCCCTGTCACTCACTCATTAGCTAAAGGGCCTCCCTGTCACTTACTCACTAGCTAAAGGGGCTCCCTGTCACTCACTCACTTGCTAAAGGGGCTCCCTGTCACTCACTCACTACCTAAAGGGGCTCCCTGTCACTCACTCACTACCTAAAGGGGCTCCCTGTCACTCACTCACTACCTAAAAGGGCTCCCTGTCACTCACTGCCTAAAGGGCTCCATGTCACTCACTGCCTAAAGGGCTCCATGTCACTCACTACCTAACCTGGGGGTCCCTGTCAGAATCCAGGTGAGAGGTGTCTACCATAATAAGGGGGCATTCTGCCTATTTATGTGAAATGCTGTCTATTTATGTGCCTCATGACTGCTGAATTTGTCTTGTTGGGGGCCTAATGATTGAATTTTTACTTGTTGGGGGCCTCATGATTTGTTGGGAGCCTCAAGATTGCTGAATTTGTCTTGTTGGGGGCCTCATGATTTGTTGGGGGTCTCACGATTGCTGAATTTGTCTTGTTGGGGGCCTCATGATTGCTGAATTTGTCTTGTTGGGGGCTTCATGATTGCTGAATTTGTCTTGTTGGGGGCCTCATGATTGCTGAATTTGTCTTGTTGGGGGCCTCATGGTTTGTTGGGGGCCTCATGATTGCTAACTGCGAGACTATGGGAAAAGCTGAATCATTACCATATGAGACAATAGCATTAAACCTACTTTTTTAGCTTTTTTAAACAGAAAATAAAACTGGGAGGTTCTAAAAAAATGATGGAGCACTTCCTCCTTCCGGCTTGAAGGAGGAAGTGCTCGATATCGAGGCTTGCAACGCGTCCATTCGGACACTTGCACCTCGTTGAAACGCTGGGTGGAGAACGGCGTTCTGGGTAATTAACCCCGCCGCATCTAGCCACTCAGCTGTGGCAATTAGAGCTAACTTGAATCACGAGTATCCACCGTGGTTATTCGTGATTAATTTGTGGACAGCAAGCCTCCAACTAGCTCTGCCAACATGTAATGGCTACGCACATTTCTCAGTTTGTGTGGGGGGGGGGGGGGCCCGGACTGATGATTTGTGAGGGGCCCCAAAATTTCTGATGGCGGCCCTGTGTGTTTCCACATGTGAAGTCCCTGCCCATATAATTGTATGGACGTGTTCACACTTCTGCATTACACCGGATCACATTATCCTGAAAGAGTTAGCCAAACTGAATAATAGCAAAAATTGATCCAGAGTAAATTATTAGTTGTATTGCTGCAATGACACACACTGCTGACATCCATCCTTGTTCTTTAAAATCAATAAAATTGATTTGTTTAAAAAAAAAATTGGGAAGACCTTTGTTTTAGGGTAGCTTATGATCTCTGATTTCTGGTGCAGCCAGTAATGCCAAAACATGCATACATATTTAACAATTATGACCGAGACAAACAGGCCAAAGTCTGTTTTCAGATGTAGAGCAATTAGTCAAAAAAAAAACCGGATCAGTTTTTTTAAAGTTAGCAGCAGTACAGTATTGTATACTGTACGTCAGGAAAAATGAGAAGTTTAGAATCAGGATGATATCATTTATTGGCGAACTGAAAAAAAAATATATAAGCATAAGCTTTCGTTTATTCTGCTTTCATGACACTCAAATCCAGGATTCGAGTCTGATGAAGGCGGAATAGCCGAAAGCTTACTCTTATTTATCTTACTTTTTTTAAAGGAGTACTGTAGGTGGGTAGGGGGAAAAAGAGTTGAACTTACCCGGGGCTTCTAATGATCCCCCACAGATGTTCTGTGCCCACGCAGCTACTCACTGATGCTTCGGCCCCCTCCTCCAGTTCACTCCTGGAATTTCCAACTTTAAAGTCAAAAAACCACTGCGCCTGTGGGGCCATGTCCTCACTCCCACTGACGTCACCAGGAGTGTACTGCGCAGGCGCAGGCCGTACTGGGCTTGAGCAATACACTCCTGGTGACGTCAGCGGTAGCGAGGGCGTGGCCATGCAGGCGCAGTGGTTTTCCGATTTTAAAGTCGCAAATTTTGGAAGTGAACCAGAGCCGAGGACCGGAGCATCGGTGAGTGGCTGCGCACGGGCACAGGACGTCTGCGGGGGACCATTAGAAGCCACGGGTAAGTCCAACTCTTTTCCCCCTACCTCACTACAGTAGTCCTTTAAGTTAGCCAATAAACTGTATCGTCCTGATTCTAAACTTGTTGAGTTAAATTACAAAAAACAGTGTGGTTTAAGGGATGGATCACACTTGTGTCTGTGGGAAACGCAGATGATTCCCTGCAATAAAATGTGCGTTTGCAATTGAACGCATTTTTTTTACAGTTGCTAGTGATTTTCAATGAGGAATCGCATATTTTTTTTGGAAAGGTAAGGCGGCAAAAATACCTGAGATTCCAACAAGCGTGACACCTGGTTAAGTCAGTTTTTTATGCTATTCCAACTGTTATTGATTGATAGAATTTTCAACCCTACAAGCTTTTGTACTCCTCAAATGAATGCTTTCAGAACAAATTCAAACAAAGTATATCTCCCTGCCCAACAGAATTTTTTTTAAAGTATATTTTTTATTTGTTTTTGTTTTTTTATAGGAACAAAGTTACAGCGGCAAACAGTGCCACTTCGAAAACCATAGACCTGGTAACAGCCCAACTGAACTTTTAATCAAACAGGCCCTTAAAATCTGTTGGACGTGATCAATCACTTTGTGGGCAGCAGAAAATGTGAAGCAGCTGGTTTTGATGGTTTCCCAGGAACCATGAATGGTCACCTTTAAGTTCTATAGCTTCTTCAGTGTTCTTTAGCTTTAGTAAGAAGTTTTGAATCTGGATGATACCATTTATTAGCTAGCTTAAAAAAATAAGGTTAAGCTTTCTGTGGATTCTATCCTGATGAAGGCAGAATAGCCAAAAGCTTACTCTTATTTTTTTTAAAACAGACCACAGAGTAGGGACACCAAAAGCCAAATATAGTGTAGTATGTACTGGTAGTTGAAATGAAGTATGATAGAGTAATAAGTTATACTCACAAAGCAGGGTTACCTCAAAGGCAACCACTGTATAGGCAGGTGGGGAGATTAGACCTGACCGCACTCAGGATTAAGAAGTTGCTCTCCGTAGATGAGGAAAAAAGGGGGTAACACCCCTCCACCAGGGGTGGACTTGATATAGAGTAGTATGGATATAGAGGCGCCAAAAGGATAAAATAATCTAAACCGTTTAAAACATGAGGAGGCAGTGGTGGACTTACCTCCTCCAAGCAAACACAAAAGTTGCCAATGTGTTTGTCAAATGCATTGCATACTCCGGAGGACAATGCAACGCGTTTCACAGGTTTGATCCCACCTCATCAGGCAATAACAACGGAGACTTGCTCTTCTACTGACCAAATATGGTATTGCTCTGTTGTTATTGCCTGATGAAGCTGGATCAAACCTGCGAAACGCGTTGCATTGTGCCCCGGAATATGTAAATAAACTAGTTGTATTTGCCAAACACATTGGCAATGTTTGTGTCTGTTTGGAGGAGGTAAGTCCACCACTGCCTCCTCATGTTTTAAACTTTTTTGATTATTTTATCCTTTTGGCGCCTCTGCATCCATACTACTTTTATTTTTTTAAGTTAGTCAATAAATGGCTAACTTAAAAAAAATACCACTTTAGCTTTAGTAGATCAGTTCCAGTAAACATAGGCCCACATTTCTCATGCTCAGTTGCCCTATAATTTGTACTCCCACAAACTCCCCTGTCTGACAGTAAGAGATAGTGTTCTATGCAATGAATAATCAGCATAAAACAGGCGAAAGGACAAAGAAAGAGGAAATATATTTTTAAACACGTAACGCATTGTCAATATAGAAAAGAACCCAGAAAGGAAGTCGAGATAAGTGATTATGGGTTGTCATATAGGAATATGCACCTGCAAAATGTGACCCAGTTAGATGGGATGATAAAAATGTTAAGTGCGTTGTTGCTTCTTTTTTTAGCAATAATATTGTAACTGCTACATTAAAGCTCAATTTAACACATTTTAAAAGAGGGGCGGAGTAGTTTACTGCCTTTGCTTCCATTTGTTCCCACTGCAGAGATATTCCCTCCCCCTTTTAATATCTCGCAATCCAAGATCCAAAATGAATTATTTTTCTACTTAAACTTTAAAGTTTTCTAGGTTTTTTTGAATGTGTCCCTCTGCTGTGGATAGGGTAACTAAAGCATATATTTGATTACAAACTGAGAAATCTAAATAATGTTTTTGGAAAGACATGGCTTCTGCAAAACTCAGCTAAACTCAGTCTGGAGGTGTCCTGAGGTCTCTCTGGTTTTCCACAATTCTACAGTGCCCATCCCTATTAATGATTGCCTGTATGTAAAGCAATGTTCGCCGACTTTGCATAAGCAATCTCTGACGATTTGCAAGACTCAGTGATAAGGAATAAAAAATGTTTACAAAAAAGCTAACACTCAAATAATATTTTAGATATGGAATATAGGGATTTGTACCAATTAAAAAACATGCTATTGAACACAAGTCTGGGTCAGGCAGGAGGGAAGAAGATACTCAAATATCAGTTTCTACCAGTTCATGTTATTAAAGTGGACCCAAATTAAAAATACAAGATTTCAGAAATAAAATCTGTTTTCTAAATTATAATAGTAAATAGCAGCCTTTTTTCAGCTGCATGATGACAAATATAAAATATTTTACATTTATTGGAGGAACCCCTCCCTTCCTTTCATATTGCCAGAACAGAATCCGGCAAACTGGTGGAGTAGGTGGTGTCCGGCAATGGAGGAATTGCTAATGGCTGCCACCTGTATAACCCTAGTTATGAAAAGAGAATGGTGAAAATCATGCACTGAAATGCTCATAGGCTTGAAGGAGTGTTTATTTATCTTTGTATGTGTCAGAGCGGTGCAACTAAATATTTTCAATAAAAAAATGTTTGGTTTGGTTCCTCTTTAAGAAAACTTTATATTACATTATTATATTGAGTGGATGTTAGCCTGGTCACATAGAAAACCATATTGTCCTCTTTCTGTTATTATAGCTACACTTTAAAAAAAAAATAGAGTAGCTCATTTGGCAATTAGCAAATTTGTTCAGCCTGTAGTAAGGGAGATATGGAGTCTGCCATATTTTTTTTCCTTTTGAAGCGGACCCTGAAACCTTTCTCTCTGCTCTAAAAGATAAGCAACAGCATAATAACCTAGAAAAACCTTTCTTTTTTTACAGCTGATAAAAATCCTGCAATAAATCTGCAGTGTGTCTACTTCCTGCTTTCATAGAAGCAGACATAGGGTAGACATGCTTTGTTTACAAATTAGCTGCTCTACCGAGGCAGCCAACGGGTGCAGCTGAGAGATAAAATTACACTTGTGATTAGTCACATATGAAGGGGAATAAGACAGGCTAAACTCTCTAAATACATACAGGGTGCATTCCTCTCTATTTTTCTTCTGCCCTGTGCAAGAGTTCAGGTCCACTTTAACTCTTTTAGTACAAAGGTTCTCTGCTCCCTTATGGACTGGAGCACTCTTTTTAATTTTCAAGCCTGCAATCACTGTAATAGGCTAACAGTGATCACAGGGTAGAGAGCCAATAAAATTAAGTCCTGATTTGGAGCCAAGAAAATTGAGTTAGCCGCGATATGTGCTTGCATTCGCAGTGGGAGGAGCATAGGAATCTGGTGTAGTTAAAGCTACACCACGTCAGGATTAACCACTTTTGCACCTACACCTAGTTATCCCTATTTATGACACCTTAGTGATAAAAATATAATTGTCGGAAGGGACAAATTAGACTTCTTTGGGTGCTTTTTTCCCCAGGAATTATTTTATTTCCTATGCATTTTTAAAAGGGGAAAAAGAAGAAATACAAAATGGAAAAGATTTACAGATTTCCCAGTTTATTGTTTTCAAATAAAATGTGCTACTGTAGACAAAAAACACATACTGAAGTTAGCTATTTATCCCAATATCATAAGATTTAAATTGCGTTGATGCAATGAATGGTAACGATATGTGATTTTGAAATAAAGGTATAGTTTTCTGCCTTATACTTTTCCCCCTAGTACTGTACTGCATTGATAATTGCATTGATAAATTGACATTTTTAAAGTTAAAATAGGGAATAAAAGCTTTATGGATTATGTGTAATTAATTGCGTTATTATGCAGATGGCGCCTTCTCAAAAGTAGGTGGGGATATAGGAGGAGGTGAATAAACAGTATTTGTAATAGCGGCATTTTTTGTTCTGTTTGCATCCTTTATATTATGCCACTGTGACAATTTTCCATTCCATGGGTTTCTTTTTAGTGCCCCAATTAAAGTGTCCTCCCATTTATAGTAAACCCTAGATTGTGCTTCCTTACAGTGGCCCTTTGCTATGTACTCCATGTCGTACCCCTGAGCTATGTCCCCTTATTGTCCCTGGTGGTGTACTGGTTCCCTTTCACACTTTTAGTTTTCCCTGGTGTTCTACCCCCCCCCCCCCTTCTTTTAAAGTTTTCTGTAGCAGTCGAATGGTAACCCCCATCCCTTATAGTTTGCCCTGGCGGTCTAGTGGTACCCTCACACAAGTTTTCTCTAGTGATCTAAGGGTTCCCCTGTATATTTCCTGTGGAATAATAGTCCCCCTTCCATACATGCCTTTTTTTGGTAGTCTACTGGTCCCTCTCCCTTTTTAGAAACCATATTTCCCTTGTGATCCTCCCTCCCTCTGATAGCTGTGTCTGGCAGTCTAGTGGTCCTTCCCACTGAGGGCATGCGCCCTTAGTCCATATGTCCCAGTGCCAGGGGGCGTGGCCACAGCACTGGTGCAAAGGTCAGGGTATTTAAAACCTGGCCTTTTGCCATTCCAGTGCTGTTGCCTTTTCATACAGCGTCCACGCCTTTCCTAGCCTGATTACGTCTCGTTAGCCAAGCCTGCCTGCGTATCCCTTTCCAGTCTGCCTGCCTCTGCCTTGTCCAGTCTGCCTGTCTGCCCCATCACTCTCCAGTCAATCCTGTCTCCCCAGTCTGATCCATTGTTACCAGACTGCCTGTCAGTACAGCCCTGACAATACAGCCCAGTCTGTTTCCTCCAGGCTGTCCCTTCCAGGCTGACCATTCCCGTACTTCGGTACTTATCCTGCTTCCCCGTCCAGTACTTTAGTATTTATCCAGCCAGTCCCGGTCAGCCCAGCCTGTGCTGTGAAGCCTATCCCGTCCTGTTTGTCTCGCCCTTCCATCCTGTCCAGTTCAGTTTCATCAGTCAGTCCTGTTTTGTACTCCTTCCCTATCGGCAAGGTACCTCCTCTTTTCTTCTTGTCTGTGGTGGAGTAGTTCTAGGGGTCATGACCTGGCAAGCATCAGGCAGCAAAGCATCCCGCCACCCATTAGGGGTGATGGCCCATCATCCCTTGCGGGTTGCGCTAGTGAAGACCTATGCTCACTTAGACTCCACGCCCTGGAACTGCCGTATCTATCACCAGTGCCGAGATCAATAAAACCCTGACAAAGTGTTTCAATAACTTCTTCTTAAAGTGTTATTGATCACAGAGATCAATAACAAACCTCCTGCAGGTACTAACCTTCTTCTACTCTGTAACACAAGAAGACAGTCATGGTTTTTGTTATAGAGCCCCTCTGGGGTCCTAGGCACTTGGTAAGGCATATGGATAATATAGGCACCGTAAGGTACCTGCACATCACAAGCGAGGACATTTTAGATAATGAAATGTGATAAACTATAAACTAAGTACATGAGTGCCTTAAAGTGGCTCGGGTACAAAATCACATCCTTACCTAAGGAGACGAAACCTTTGGATTCTGATGAGGCTTCCCACAGCGTCTTCCGTTCCCCTGGTTCCCCATTGACACTTGCGGACCTTCCAAAGATTACCGACAAGGGGTTGTCAGTAATCTAATCGGGGCTGGGCTCCTATTCAAGCATGGACATGGCCTGCTGGTGCCAGAAGAGGTGTGTGGCCCCAATTGGCTAAAGGACGCCATGAAAAGCCTGATTAGCATCAAGAGACTTCCCTCTCCTTAGGTAACTCAATAAGATGCATGGGATCACATGACCAGGAGATTGGTTTATAAAGGCCCATGCACACGTCCATTTTTTGCGAACGATGGGTCGTTTGAACGTCCCGTCGTTTAGTCGTTCGCTCGCTAAATCGGGCGTGTGTTCAGACTGTCGTTCGCATGATAAGAGTGAGTTTGAGCGATCCGCCGGGCGACAGTCTGTACACACACACGATTTTGCGGGCGAACAACTGAACGACGGGACGTTCAAATGACCCGTCGTTCGCAAAAAATGGACGTGTGTATGGGCCTTTAGTCTCTAACTGGTTGGTTGTGATCATGTCTTACTTCTCCTTTCCGTTTTACTAACATAAGAAACAGATAGGAGTCAAAATTATTTTCAGAGATAGACTAGATTTCAGTCAACTGATCAAATTGATCTAATGTTTCTGCATACATTTTCCTGAAGTAGAAGGTCTATAGAAAAAAATGGTATCATCTATACCTAGCAGGTGCTAGAGTACACCATTTATACAGGGCTTTTAAAGAGAGTCTGAAGCGAGAATAGATCTCGCTTCAGACCTCATAGCTAGCAGGGGCATGCGTGCCCCTGCTAAAACGCCGCTATAGCGCGGCTTAACGGGGGTCCCTGTCCCCCCAAACCCCCTCCGTGCAGCGGGGGAGCGCTTCCTGGTTGGGGCAGGGCTAACCGCCGCAGCCCTGCCCCATGCGCGTCTGTCAGACGCGTATCTCCGCCTCTCCCCCGCCCCTCTCAGTCTTCCTTCACTGAGAGGGGCGGGGGAGAGGCGGCGATGCGCGTCTGATAGACGCGCTGGGAGGCAGGGCTGCAGCCGTTAGCCCTGCCTCCAGGAAGAGGGGAAAAGCGACCAAGGTCTGCGACCAAGGTTTGCGGGGGGTGGGTTGGGGGTGAAGGGACCCCCGTTAAGCCGCGGGATAGCAGCATTTTAGCAGGGGCACACGTGCCCCTGCTATATATAAGACCTGAAGCGAGATTTAGTCTCGCTTCAGTGTCTCTTTAATGCTTATGGAACCATGCTGAAAAGTGCTTTAGGAGTTTGTCCACGTTCCTTGTCACTTCTCCTTGTAGGGCCGACACATCACATGTATAAAAAGATATAAAGGCACCAATAGTGTGATTTTGCTTTTGACTTAATTACCACTAACTCCGCATAAGCTATAGACAGTGAAGTTAGATTACCACAACACCTCAGGTGAGCACCCCGACATTCCCCCACAATGTCCGCACTCACCCAGCCATCCTCCAACAATCTCCGGAGGTGGGATTGAAAACTTTGGGGGATGATTTCAGAGTAGATCAGACCAGCTTCGACCGCTCTAATAACTAAAATTGCATCTCATAGTGTAAAACTGTTTAATAAGTAGAATAAAACAATTCATCATATACACTCACAAGAGAAGACTTGGGAAAGCGCATTATAACAAGGTTGGGTCCCGGGTGACCGCCGGTATAACTGCCGCTTGAACGCGTCCTCCTTGTCTCACGTCCTAAGCCAGCAGCGTACGTCGTCCTAAAAGTGGACTCAAACTGTTTTTGAGAACTTGTATCAGGTTATCCCTGCTCATTTGTTTTCTATGTGTTTGGACTAATCTATGATCATCAGGTTTTGAGCGCGCACCACATATTGTATTATTGAGATTTTCTCCAGAAGCGCAAACCTTGAAATTTTTTATTGCTTTAGGAGTTTATTGGACTTCTTATTCCCCAGTTCAGATAAATACTGGACAGAACCTGACCCTTTTCACCTGCTTTCCTATGTTCTGAGAACAAGAAAAAATGCTGCCAGATCCTTTCTCTATTCCTAGTGGTGGAATCATTGAAACACAGGCTCACCTGAGGTTTTGCCTTCCTTTCACAGTTACAAATGAATCATGTTGAGTTAGATTAAATACAAGAAAGGATAAAACATATTTTGTTGTGCTGTTAAACCAAAGTTAAACCTAAGCATGTATTTACCTACATTGGTCCATAACAACCCAACAGGTGTTGCCTGTTGGTTTGTGCTCAACACTAAAAAAGCATTCCAAGCCATGTGATATTTACTTGAATACACTACTTACCAACCTGAGGAAGCAGGTTGACTCCCGTGAAACGTGTTGTTTGCTATTTCTTTTTACAAATAAAAGACATATTTTTTACTCTAAACTATGTGTCATCCTGAGGTGAGTTCCTTTTACTTTCTAAACTGTTTGTGTTTTATACTTTTTGGATGTCTCCCTCCCAAGTTACGTTACAATTTCCTATGGGGAGGTGGGGTATTTATCAGTTCAGGCCGCTAACAGTCTTCCCTCTTGGTGACCCTAACTAAACTTTTTCTGGATAGCAACCTAACCATTTCAAGATGTGTACATCCGCAAGTGCCATTGAGATACATGGCACGCAAAGTTTATATACTGTGGTTGCTGTTCCGCAACCCGGGTGAATACCACTTTCATTGGTCTTATTTATACCATTTGCATAACATACTACATTATAAGGGGCTCCTGGTCTCTCCTGTGCTTTTTTCCCTTTTTTTTTTTTTAGAACATCCCAGGTTTTTCAGACCTCCATTAAAAAAGCCAGGTAGAGATTGATTGATCTGATTTTTTTGAGTAGTTTAAGCTTCGTGCACATGTCTGATTTAAGTCAGCTTAAGTGGCTGATAACGAGTGCCTCAGCTGACAATCAGGCGTGTGTATAGCACCCAACAACCCCTGTGTGATCCACCTAATGGATCTACTCAACACCAACAACAACGATCCCCCCGCCAATCCTATTGATCGAGCCGCTCCCCAGCCTGCTATGTGACATCACGCATGCGCCGCTTGTCATCCCTCCGTTGCCCTCCTCTACCCCCCTCCCCCCCCCCCGGTATAGCAACACAGCTCATCGTCAGCTACAAAACTGACATGCGTGTGTAAAGCCCAGGCCAGCAATGTCGCCCAACGGGATTAGCTTTGTTATCCCTGGCGGGTGACAACCATAGTGCATGGGTGCAAGCCCTAAGACATGTTTTACTTGTTGTTGTACCTAAGCTGAGGAAAGGATAACACATAGCTGCAATTCTAAGGACTTATTTCCACTGGGAGCCGCGGATGTTTCTTCTTCGTCCGTGGCTCCCATTCTACTCTGTAGCTGCAGCGCGATTCGCTAAGCTGTGCCATGTACGATTGTAGTGAATCAGCTGCAGCATGCTGTCCAGATTCACACCGAGGCCACTAGAAGGAAAGGCAGCATTTCCCCGTGCAGCTCGCAAGTGGGGAAATGCTGCGGATTCGGCCTGGATCAGGCTTAGTGGAAACAGGCCATGCCTGTGGCAGCTTGATTATGGTAGGAAAGACCACAGTGATAATCTCATATCTATTTCACTGCTGTGCCAGTCCAATCGGCAGACTGGATGGGAATTTGACCTGTCTATGTTTGCATTGAGCGTAGTGGTGAAATATGAAGTCAGGGAGCTGTCTGTACTGTTAGGCTGAGCTGACCTGGCTCTTCTGAAAATTAAGCTGAATACTCATCTCCCCAAGGGTCCAGCGAAGTCCCCTTGATGACGAGCGTTCACCAATTAATCTTCCTGCTTGCAACATCACACAACGCTACACGACAGCACTCAATGGGTGCGAACAGGAAGTCTAGCGATCGCGGTACTTTGCATAGAGTCATGGGGGATCTTAAAGATCCCATCTGCCATGATGATTGTTATCGGTGCACATTGATAAGTGTCGTTCACTGATTGCGCACCTGTACCCACGTCACACACTGGTCGTTGAAAAAATAGCGTGGTGAACCTTAAAGTGAACCTCCAGACTAAGAATCTACTGAGCAGCACTAAAAAGGCTTGGTGTTTCTTTAACAGTTTCACAGAATCAGAACTTTGTTTTTCTTACCTAAGTGTCATTTTTAGCTGCACAGAAGCTAAGCTCCACCCCATAGGAAATCTTCCCGGGCATTTTTCCCCTGATGCTGTGCAAAGCATGATGGGATTTCTGATGTTGTTCTTCTCGTTGCCTAGAGTGCAGAGCGGAAAGGGATGATCCGGACACAGGACAGTTGGAACGGTGTCTCAAGCTCCCTGTCACCGCCTTTCACCCAAAAAGATGGCTGCCACCATGAAATCAAAAACATTAGCCTGTTCTTTTAAAACAGGCAAGAAACAGGCAAGATATTACCTATCTATTTTAATTAACATAACTAATGTAACTTAATGACACTATGTTTGTTTAGGCTGAAGTTCCACTTTAAGTCCCGGCTTGACAAAATGACACAATTTTTTGTGCAGTTAAAACATTTCACACACAGATACTTTAACTGTGCACTGTCATCTATCGTCCAGCTTTCAAATTTGACTTGTTGCAGTTTTACTGTGGCTATTCCCCTGAGAAGCATTCAAACCTTTTGTTATCATTAAACATGCCATTACAAATATTTCATACATGAAAATCTTGAAACAATATATGATAAGGCCTGATAGCCGGTGATATATGCACCGATACCACAACAACTATATATAAGTATCTGTTCCAGGTCGTCACACAGACTGTTGCTCTGCCTACAGATGTAATTTGTCACTTTTCAATCTAATATCTGAGCCACTTCTTTCAACCTCTGGCAGTTCTACAACCCTCATTGTTTGTTTTAACTCACATCACAGCAGGTTGAAGTTTAAGCTCATAAAAAAGAAGAAAAAAATCAGCTGTATCAACAGCTAAACAAACAAACAAACAAAAAACTTTTCAGGCAAGCAGTATAAACAAAAAATGCCATCAGTACTAAGAATGTGTTGATAAAAAACAATAACAACGGAAGGAGCAGGTTTCGAAAACCCATCCTTAAAAATAACCAGCCCTCTTTTTTTATAATTATAATGCCATGTGGGGTTGTAGCAATGCAAAACAGAAACCTCAGAGCTTTAGGTTCAGTCTGCAATGAATGTAGTTAATCTGCTAATATTCAACAGGAACTCAGAGTAAACCCCCTTCCTGTGTTCTTGTGGGTGAGAGAAGGAAGCAGTGTTATTTATCAGTTGTTACAAACAGACTCATCCACCCCACTGATACACCTATCTAATCTATATATAAACACACACATAGGCATACGTATATTCTGGCTTATGTTTTCAGTGTTTCAACTGAAAAAAAAATGAGTGAACCAAGGGCTGCAACCACATGACAACCACATAACTGCAGAACAGACAGCCTGTTAACATTTTTCATGAAGACAAAGGGAATCATTAAAGTTGATGTACGCAGTCACCCCTCTCGCTGCAAAATTAAAGCTTTGAATTCTATATTGTCTGCTGCACATTGTACATGATGTATATCAGTGAGCAGAAAATGACAGCCTTTTAATGTAGTGTAATATATGGAGTGCTTTTGTCTTCTAGAAAATACAGGAAGGAGGATATATATATATATATATATATATTTTACTCTGCTTGTTACTACTGTCTTCAGTTTTGCCACAGAGCACCAATTCTATAAAATAGCTTTAATAATGAAGATAGTTAATTAGTGTCCAAAAATGCATGAGGCTGATTTGCCATAGGAAAAATATCTACACTGTTGCATTGAAATTCAGCCAGTTCCAAGCTCAATAGGTTTATGTTTTATTTTTAATTTTGAAACAAATAGAATTACGTCAGGCTGTTGTAAAATATACTAAATAAACCTGGCCTGTTTTTGTTGGTGTCATCCTACAGTATTATTTATGTCTAATTTACTTACATCGTTAACCAGTGGTATTTTATCTGCCGTGGTATCTTCCAGGTTTTATTTCTGCAGTGTATTATGTGTGATTTTATTTAAAAATAAGGGTTGGTTTTGGATCTCATATTACCCCATCACCTTTCTTGTTTAATTTTGTAACGCTTTATTTAAATCTTTCAGTGACCTCAATGAACAGGTAAGCTATCTTACCACCCCCTGTACTTATAATTGCGTTTCACAAATGTAACTGGACAGTGTGAATGATGAGATGACGTATGAGCGTTTTCAATGGGTTTTTTTTTTTTTTATGGCGGACTGGGAAAAGCATTTTAGGTAGATGTACATATTTGAAGCAATGGGTAGAAATTGACTTAATTTCCTTTACATTATGTATGCGTAAACTCTGAGACCTTTCCTGGGTTAATTTACAGAAGGAGACATTTTCCCTGTTGGTTAAGTTACTTAGTCATGTTTTCATATGCAATACTGCATGGGGTGAAGAGACAAAAAATAATATTTTTTTTAAGTTGTAATTTTAATCATTCTCAAATGTGTTTGCAAACCTACATTTTAATCATACTGTTATAAGCCTTTTTAGGGAGATTTTTTTTAAAGGAACATGTTTTACATTAACCCCCTCTGATCCTTCTCCACTAGTTTGTACGACTCGTAAAATGCCTACTCCTTTAATATTCTGTCATTATGTATTTATTTAATTGTTCATCATTACTGACCCTGTATATGCCAAAAATAATTCCAGGTACAACCTGCGTTGTACTTGGCGAAATAAATGAGGCCTCTTGCACACTACAAGCGATTTAAATTTTTTGTACGATTCCGATTTTTGATTCTGATTTAAAAAAAAAAAAAGTACTGCATGCTGCTACATTTTTTAATTGGAATAAAAAATCGGTTCGTTTAAAAAATTGGAACCACTTGTAGTGTGCAAGAGGCCTTAGTCTGATTCTCATCAGCTACAAAAGCCTTCGTTCACATCACAGAGTCAATCACACTAGTAATATTTTTTAATTGATTTATTTTGTTTTATAAAATTACTTTTCTGCACCTTTTGAGGGTACAAAAGTTTAGAATATAGTGCAATATCAACTTGGCAAAAAAAACAACTTATTTTGCAAATATTATTAGGCCAAATATCATGTATTAAAATGCTCGCTTGTGTTTCTGTAGGTAATCCATGCAGGCCATTGCGTTATTGAGGTCATGTTTAAATGTTAATTCCAAGTTCTACCATACCACTGAATACTACAATAGCTATAATGAGGACAGCAGTGATAACAATAATAGTGCTGTAAAAGGATCTCATTTAAATAGAATTATTATTATCTAAATTAAATATTGCTCATGTATACAGAAGAAAAAAATCTGCGAAAAAATACTAATGGGGAGTCGGGACATGGCTTTAAAGCAGCTTCCATAATATGTATGTTTTTTAAAGTGGACCTGAACTCTTGCACAGGACACAAGGAAAACATTGAGAAATCCACCCTGTATGTATTTAGAGTGTTTAGTTTAATTTCCCCTCATTTTTGTCTAATCACAAGTTGTAATTTGATCTCTCCCCTGTGTCACATGACTGCCATGGCAGAGATGGCACTTTAGCTCATTTGAAAGCACAGGATGTTAACAATATGTCTGCTTCCATGAATCAGGAAGTAGAACCAGTGCAGATTTAGGGATAGCAGGCTATCATTGCATGCCTATATGTTTCAAATAACAGGTGTAGCATAGGTTAAGGTTTTAAGTACAGCAGTATGTGAAAATCAGTTGTTTTTAATGGCTATTCTACAGAACAAGACACAGTCCAATGTAAAGACCAACTCCTACTCAAGAGTAATTTACTAGTGCAACAAGGAGGTAATGGCTTCAAATTACACATTTTTATTATTTAGAAAAGAATAACTTCATGAGGTGATTGGGTGGAGGTTCAACCTCCTTACCTCAAAAAGCCCTCTGTCTTAAACTCTCAGTAGCCCCATTAATGTTAACGCTTGTGGTTTCCAGGCTACTGAAGCAGCAGTACCAAATGTTCTACTCAAAAATAGATTTTTTTTTTCCTCAGAAGGATCTTTAGACGTTGCTCACCCTGCGAGTCATTTTCCCGTCCAATGCTGAAAGGAGGAGAATAAAAATCTATAACAGAAGGTCAAGAGCAACAGGGCTCTATAGCTTTCTCACTCTCTCTTCACATTTAAATAAATAAAAATAAAAAATATATATATGTATGTGTATATATATATATATATATATATATATATATATATATACCCGTAAGATTGCAAGCTCGCAAGGGCAGCCCCCCCTTTTGTGTCTTAGAATTCATTATAAATGTATTCTTTGTGTTACTTTTGTCTCTGTCATCATCAATTCTGTATTTTGTCACTTTGTATTTTGTATATTGGTGTATTCCATTTTTCTGTATTATTATGTACCCCATGTTCATTCTTACTTTGTACAGTGCCATGGAATATGTTGACGTTTTATAAATCAATAATAAATATAAATAATATAGAAATATATTTATACACACACAAATACACACACACACACACATAGATACACACACATACATACACACACACACACACACACACACACACACACACACACACACACACACACACACACACACACACACACACACATATATATACATACACACACATACACACACACACACACACATATATACACACACACACACACACATACACACACACACACACACATATATACACACACATACACACACACACACATACATATATACATATATAAAGATATACATATACATATACACACACACACACACACACACACACACACATACACACACACACACACATACACACACACACACACATATATACATACACACACACACACACACATATATACATACACACACACACACATACATATATACATATATAAAGATATACATATACATATGCACACACTCACCTTTGCAAGTTTGGGGAAATTTACTAAAGTTTTCTGCCTGGTACACACCATGCAATTTCCCATCAGCCAACCAGGCCAAATTGATTATCTCTAACAGGTCCAATTGGATTTCTGATCATTTTTCTGATCAATTGTCCGATCACTTGTATACAAAATCGATCAGAAAGATGGTCGGAAATCAGATTGGACCTGTCAGAAATAATCGATTCAAACATGTCTATCTAACAGGGAAATTGCATGGTGTATACCAGGCATAAAAGTCAGAGCTTAAAAACGTTAAAATTAAAATTCTAATGCACTCATTTACAAACTAATCATCATCATCTGGAATTAGATTTTGTTAGGATATACAATAAATTAATTTTCAAACCTTCCTCGACGTTATCTTCTATTTTTTTTTTTACTGCATTGCATGGTCTCACATTGTCTCACTGTCTGGTATATTTACATAAACTTACAATCTGCTATCCACAGCACTCTTAAACTGCAGGGCGACATCAAATATATGAAGTCATTTGAAATGCCAAAATAAATAAAAACAAAAAAAATGTCATAGGCACTCATGGTATTTTAAGAGGTATCTTTCAGCAGTAAAATGGTTAACTGTGGAATTGTCCCATTAAAATGTAGTTTTTTGGTCCAGAACTCAGGAATCTCACTCATTCAGATCACTGAACCTTGACAGCTACACATGTGGCGAGTTCCTCCTATTTAAGCTGCCCATTTTTTTCCTTTTTTTTGGAGGGGGGGGGGGGGGGGGGAGTAAGCAAGTTCATTCTTGCACTGTTTTACATCCTCAATTCTATTTTAATCAACAGTTAATAAATGTAAGTCCCAAGATAAATAATGAATGGCCTAGAATCAAATGCATGATAGCATTATAGATTCCAGGCCTTTCACCTGCATGCATGCCTGTGTCATTTTACTGTCATTTTCTTTGTTTTGTTTTTCTCTTTTCTCCTAGTTGCAAGGCATTTATAAAGTCTTAATAGAGTTAGAATCCTTAGCCTCCTTCTCTATAACGAAACTGGTGTTGTATGTAAGATATGGCACTTTATTGTGAGTCTAATGTTATTGATGTCATGATCATTTTAATAAGAATTATAACTTGTTTACAAGTTAAAAACTAAAAATAAATAAATAAAAAAATGGGGAGGGGGAGGAAACTGCAAAATTTCTGCACATAGCTGTGCCTGTTAATCTGATTGGCCCTGAGACAACTCAGAAGTTGAGATAAAATGTGTACATTTAGGGTCTAGGTCACTGGGCCATTGATATAACTGCAATACCTCAGGGTACGTTCCTACTATGTGCGTTAAGAAACACGTGCACTATAATGCACACATAACGCAATGCACACCGTGGGACTCCAATTCAGTTTTTCTCAGAGTCCTTCAACATCTTTTAAATACATTTCCTTTTAATCCACCAGCAAGCAAGAAAATATTCAGAATAATTTTGATGGTATTTTTTCCCTTACTTTTTAGTACTTTTTGAATTGCAGAGTGCTGAAAAATTATTTTAAATAGAAGATAAACAATTATCTCCCAGGAGAAGAGAAAAAGCAAATTGCATCAGGCCCAGTGTGTATAAAATACACATGTAATTTCATAGCATAGCCAATTGTAATGGAAAGCTTTTCACACACCGGGCCTGATCCAATTCACCTTTTCTCCTAGGTGATATTTTCATATATAATGCCTTTTAAGCCATCGGCAAGCAAGAAAATACTTAAAATAATTTTGACAGTACTTTTTCACCAACTTTTTGGTACTTTATCAATTGAAGGGTGCAAAAGTTATTTTATAAAGAGGATGAATCATTCCCTCCTAGTAGCAAACTTAGGAGAAAAAATGGATTGGATCAGGCCCACTTTATTCAGAAACACACAGTGAAGGCTAATGTGATCTGCTACAGTGCAGTGATGTGAGCAGGACCATACAATGGTATGGGCAATTTTTTCACATGCAGTAATGTTTTGCACACTTGCAAAACACGCATATGCCCTTATTCAAATTACGTTTTCTCCTAAATTTTCTCTTAGAAGATACTTTTTCATCTTCATTTTAAAATATTTTTGTAGTACTTTGCAATTAAAAAAGTACCAAACAGTAGGTGAAAAGTACTGTCAAATTGTTCTGAGTATTTCCTTGCTTGCTGGTGGCTTAAAAGGCATTGTTTGAGTGTGTGAAATATCACCAAGGCCAAAACTTGAAAGAACCTTTTCTCTGTTGTGCCAAAATCAAACTTGATTTTAAAAACACACCAAATACGTAGGCATTTTCCCCTTAGTCCATACACACATATATTCAAAAAAGTAATTTAAGACTAACAATCCACTTTCTCAACTACAAGCCCATTGACTTTCACACCCAAGTAAATAAGTAAATTTATAAAGAGATCACATTTCACAAGGTTTCCTACCATTTAAAATTGGTTAGCTTTCCCAAAGTATTGAATATTATTTTGACTTAAGAAAGGCGTCATTACAGTTAGGTAATAATTACGGTAAATATTGACATCTTCCATTTATTTTTTAAACAACCTGCGTTGTCATTCTTCTTAAAATATGTTGTTTGTTGTACTGACATTTTTTATTATAATTAACTCATGACTGTACATGACTTGCTATTCATGATTGTACATATATGATAGATGCCATATAGTAACTTTTTGGGCAACTTAAAATGTAATCTCCCAGCCATTGAGCAATATGTGAAATATTATTCAAAATGGTCATTTTTTTTTTTTTAATGCCGAAATACTAGAAGCACAGTTAACAAAAAGGGGACATGGGATTGTGAGGTTGTTTGAAGGACAATTAGTGACATGAATTGCTGGATATACTCTGTAAAGCACCCAGAAAATGTGAGTTCTACATTAATAATCAAAAATATTGGGCCTGGTTTATCAAGAATTGCAAAAAAAAAAACGTATGAGTCAAAAGTGGAGCAGATGACAAACCAAAACAACCAGAATCTTTGTTTCATTTGATAACTGATTTATGACTGGCTACCATAGGCATTTGGCACTTTTGCTTTTTTTTTTTTTTTTCTTGCACCCCACTTGAAACATCAGGACATCAATATTCATGAAGTTGTATGCATGTGTATAAACATAGACAAAGACATTGCCTGTGGTTATTAAACTACAGTTTCTTTAAAGTCCCACAACACAGATTCTACATGCTCATGCAACCAATGTTTTTCCCTTTAAATGCAGAGATCTGTGCAATGCACCTAATATTTACAAATGGTTGTCATTTGCAAATGGTGCCAGGAAAAAACACACCAGCATGCACAGTTTGAAAATGCCTGTTCTATTGAATTCATTGGAGAGGGGACATTCAGATCATCTAACTTAAGCATGTCAAACCGGTTATTTTTAGGCCGTGACCCTGCGACAACATCCACGCAGAGTTCTACCATTTCAAGTTTTAAAGTAAATGAGGCCTCAGAGTTTTCTACTGATGATAAAGTCTGTACTTGTTTACAATGTTGAGTTCAGAGGTTCAAACATGCATTACATTTTTACAAATTAAATGTTTTACTAGTTGAAAATTCCTAACAACCCAAAAACAGTTGTTTTTTATTTGTAGCACAATTGATTTGTTAATCCTACACTGTAGTGCTGTTGTTACAATTAGGAAAGTGTCACTTGGAAGAACTAAATTTTGGCCCTAATTCAATGCCCCTTTTCTCCTAGGAGATAATTTTTTTATCCTCTCTTTAAAATAACTTTTCAATTTCCAATTTAAAAAAAAATCCAAAAAGTAGGCGAAAAAGTTTTATCAAAATTATTCTGAGCGTGTCCTGGCATGCTAGTGGTTTTAAAGGCATTTTATCTAGGAGAAAACAATACTACCATAAAATAATACAATAACACAGAGAAAACATTAATTGATTATGGGCCTTTAACTGTTACATAATTTAGCTTGGCTTTTTGATTCCTTTGAGATTGACTTGCCTGCCCATGTTAAAAAAATGCTTAAAATTCCATTTATTCTTCATTCTGTTGTACCTATGATAAAAGCAGTAAATGAAAAAATAATAATAATCTTGTAAATTAAAAATGTATGTTTTTCACTCTCTACAACTGCTTTCAGAATATTCAAATTTTAACTTATTAAATGATTTGGAATGACCTATTCTACCACTATGTATTACTAACTTGTTGATTAACTGACAACCCGTAGCAATACAAGTACCAGAGCAGCTGACCAACAACATGTTCATCTTCCAGTTGCATAATTTGCTAGCATCATTTTGCTATCAGCAGAAGCATAGGGTTTATTTTTGTAAATCGGGTCTATATGTTTTCCTTAATCTTCTTTTTAATTTTACATTAGTTAGCTTCATGTCAGATCAGCCAATACAGGTCGCATTTAGACTGCTTTGTAAATCTAAAAACAAAATTGAGTTTGTAATATCATTTACACTTCCTCTACCCTCAAAAATAAAAAAATAATGGGTAAGTAGCAACTAAACAAAAAAAATTGCATGCAAAATAAATATAATACAAGTCATCTTCTTCATTACAACAATGTAAAATATGAAATAAATACGTATATTGCAGCTAGGTCTGGAGTTGACAGTTATTGACCTAGAATAAGAACACAGATAGTATAATACGTATAGGATGAATGAGCGAGCTCCTTGTGCCTGATGTGGCTCTGGAGCCTATGACTGCTTGGAGGGGTATCCTGTGAATGGAACCCCTGACCGATGATGACGTCACGGGGCCCAGAACAGGGGATTCTCCGGAGGGGCAGAGAAAAAAAAGGAGGGGGCACAGGGGTGAGAAAGAGAAAGAGCTCTGAATGGAACGCAGGGGAAAGGTGAAAGGTCAACCTGGGAGCTCAGTCCTGCCCACGTGATGCAGAGGATGCACTCTGTGCATAAGAGCCTGAAGCTTAACCCCTACAGCACAAGCCATTATGACTGCATGTATATTTAATGCACAAGTCTATCACAGCTGTGCTTTTATCAGTGAGATAAAAAGGAGAATGACCCCTTCCTGCCTACACTGCCAGTATTGACTGAGCGTGATTTGTTATGATTGCTTGCAAAACCCTTGCCTTGCCAATGTATCGACAAACTCTACCTTGTTAGAGTCTGCTGTAGTGTGCTTACAATAACAGTCACAAAACCATCGCCTAGCAACTCCTGCAATTTGTCAAATAAAATTTTAGGCCTATAAATACTTGTACGGATTCCACAACTATTACAAGGAGTAAAATGTATTTGTCTCCAAATAGGTTAGACCACACAGAAGGCTTTCACCATTTTATTTTATTTTTCTTTAGGAAATATTGCTCTGCCATACAATCCTTGCCTGGGCCATTTTTTACATCCAATGAGCTGCAATCATTGGCCAAAATAACTCAACATGTGCTGTTGCGTGTAAGACCATGGCAAACAAAGGACAGAGAACTGTATGGGTAATAGAAAACTTTAGGTCATCTATTAGGATTCTTTAAAAAAAAAAGGTGGAGGGGGAGGGGAGTAGACAATTGTTTTTTGTCTTGTTTTTTGTTTTTCTTTTGTTGCCTTGATAAATAGAATTCTAGGTTGTTGTATTGCTAAAAATCTTTTTGTAGCTTCATCATTCTTCTGAAATAGACACG
Source organism: Hyperolius riggenbachi (assembly GCF_040937935.1). Taxonomy (NCBI): domain Eukaryota; kingdom Metazoa; phylum Chordata; class Amphibia; order Anura; family Hyperoliidae; genus Hyperolius; species Hyperolius riggenbachi. The sequence continues at coordinate 46,612,430 of NC_090650.1, read as the reverse complement.
GGGCAGTTCGAAAAGCCAAAAACCTATTTTGACAATTGGCTGTATAGGATAACGCACAATACTACTCCACTATTTGAGCATTTATAAATGAGTATTGTATTTTACACGAATTATCATGTTCCGAAAGCTGGAGCTATAGCAGTAAACTATATTACCACTCTCAATGATTTATAATAGATACAAAGGGGGATTGTGACATGGTGTTATTTTAGATTTAAAAAAAATAGTATTTCAGCTTTGGATAATGAATGTATATATTTCGAGAGCTCTACAGTTTGGGCACGCATAGCTAGAAGCTAAAATTAATCTTACAATTTACACACTGTCAAGAGAAAAAAATCAGGTATATATTCAAATACAAGGCTTCCTAATAAACTGAAACATGATGATGATTACTATTTAAGAGTTCTGTAATAGTTTATGACGTTGGGGTCTGTTTATACCTTTGATACCAGTTCGTAGTAACTGAATTTTTTGCCTCTGGTTGTGCAGGCCCCTCAGTGCTCTGTTATATTGAGTTCTACAGACAATGATAGCAATGCATTATACTAATGTCACTATCCTTGCCTCCTCCTCCAACCCCATCCCAATCACATCAGCCTCCCCCCCCCCCCCCCCCCCTCCTCACTCCTTGCCCTGGCTGCAGCTCTTGGCAATGCTACAAACAAGGGGATTAGAGAATATATACATGTGTCAGGCTGTAAGCAGAAAGGTAGCATCCTCATGGATGTGGTTAACACTTTCCCAGCCAAATAGCTCCGAGCTCTACACATTTATCAAGGCAATAAACATTCTGGCTTTAGCTTGGCCTGTTCGGAACTTGACAATCTTTCTTTTTGGGGGGGGGGGGGGGGGGGGGGCTGTAAAACTTAACAGCAAGTGACCAACAGATGCTAAGCAGCCAAGTTAATTCCTTAAGGCATGAAAAATAGCAAAATCTAAAGAAGTTATGCAATATCAAGTATCTTTATAACAATTATATGAATGGCACAGTGTTCTTAGCAATGCGGATAAAGTGTCAGCGTTCTGATGAGTAATGGGAACAAGAACTATATTCAGTAAAGTAGATCTCATAAACAGTGGGATTTTATATATATATATGTATTCAAGAATGTGTGTATATGCATGTACCAAACACACACACACACACACATATACATATGTATAATCATCAATTAAGTCATAAATAATAATTATTACAAAAAAATCACTGAGAAAGAGTGGGTAATATGTACGTTTGTTCAATTCTCAAATGAGAAACCTGGGTCTCAGGCCAAGCGTTGTGTAGTGGAAGGCCAACTAAAATTTGTGCTGTGTTGAAATTGGGTTAGTTTGAGTGACAATATTTATTACAGGATCAGCGTACAACGTGTCAGTGCAGTTAGCTTAAACAAATAAAACAGAATGATATTTTATACACATTCTGAAATAGCTGTTAACCTGGATTTATTTAAACAAGGTCTGACAATATGTCCCTTACTTGCCATCCACATATTAAGGAGAACTGCAATTCAGTGTAAATATTGCAGGTAGCAGGTTAGGCTAGAGACTGAGGCAGGGCTTTGGCACAGAGGGGTGCAAACAGTTCCCAAATTTACTCATTTAATGAAACTTCGTAAGAGTAAGGGGCATTGAGGCAGCCAAAAATAGCAGGCAAAAAGGTGGAGAATTGTTTTTAAATTTTTATAGGCTAACTAAATATAATTGTGAATGTACGCTCTTAAGAAATTAGTTCTCCCCCAAAAAATAACAAATGTATATACATAAATATAAAAGTGCAAAATATATCAAGAAATATTATATATATATATATATATATATATATATATATATATATATATATATATATATATATATATATATATATATATATATATATATATATATATATATAATGATTTTCGCTAGTTGGGTTGATAAGTATTCAGCTTCTACTACAGGCGTACAAAGGTCTATTGAGTGGCCTTCATTTTCATCACAAATTGTTAAATATTTGGGGTACCGCAGACAATAAGGCGAGGTCATACATTAGCATGTTGGCTTGCTGCTGTGTATTACTTTTATAATACAACCTAATTCTGGTGTAATTTGAGGTTGCTATTAAAACAAAGTCTTTTGTACAGTGAACGTGTATTGTGGGCAACACATGCTGTATGCTACACACCAGATATAAGTTGGACATGTGAAAAACAGTAATTTTCTAGGTGTAGAATGTATAATGTTATAGGAACACGTTTATTGGAACACCACTAATAAATGTGTTTTTTTTAATATATAAAATATGTTGAAGTAACCACCTAAATGAATTGCCTGTGATGTACAGTAGGATTTACATTTTTACAAATATTTGACCAAGATTCCATCTGTTATATGTAGGCTGCCGAGGAGGAAATGATGTGTAAATGACCAAATATGCTTTCTATTGCTTTCCCATAATCCTTTGTGCCATCTGGTTAAGAATGCTGATTCCTGCCATTGAGCCAGGATTGGTGCCTCACTGTGGGATCCTACAAGGTGGGCCATGGGTCGAGTGTAGCTCAAGTTTTCGGGTAGAATGCCTACCCTGCCAAACAAGATGCAGGAATTATGCATAGCACCCTAAATTGGCACAATCTGCATCCAAAAGGGCTTTAAAAATTTTAGAGGCATACCAAGCCCCCAAAATGTTCCTTGGTACCTTGTCACTCATTACTACTCTACCTGGAGTTGGCCAGGAGGCAAAGTGATAACACAGGGCAGGTAGCGCATGCATTCATGCCAACTACAGAATAAGATTAATTTCCAGCCTAATCACAGCTGCCTGCCGTAATGCCCACTGTAATCTGGACAGTCTGCCATGATGTTCTATGTAATGCCTGCCCATGACGCTCTGTTCTGTCCGGCGTAATCCCATCAATGATTTTTATGAGCCATCCCACCATGATATTATCTGCTTATCCAGTTAAGTGTGACCATGCTATCCCATGACCCAGGCATGTTGGTCTATGACGATGAGCCTATCAGTCCCCATCCCGCCATTGTCTAGGTGCTTTATGACACTGTCAGCCTAAGCTGAGCTCTGCAGGCTGGAAGCTATGGTCGTACCAGGCTGCATAGTATAGCTAGACCTAGAGGTGCCCATTCAGATGTCAACGGGCCCTCTCTGTAGATTTCTGTGCCTCTCTCCTCAGTTGTCTCTCTCTCCTTCTCTCTCCCTCAATCTTTTACTCACTCCTTCATCTACTCCCTGGTCTCCTCCATCTATCTTCCTCACCACCACCACCCCACCTTTCCCCAACCACCACTACCACAATCACTAACAACACCTTAATTGTTGTCTTTGCTTCTCACCCATCTATTCCTCTTTCTTATCCTTCCTATCTCTCTTTCTCTCCTTCCCCCACCCTCTTACACTCACCTCTCCTCCTCTCTATCCACCCTCTCCCAATTCTATGACACCCCACCCCCACACATTAAAGCCTGAAATACTAGTCACACTTTATGTTTCTCTCTTATCTCTCCACCTTTCTTCAGAGCAGTCATCCACTCTTTCCCCCCTCCACTCTCAGTGCTCTCTCCCTCTCACATCTCCTCCCTTACTAAGTCCTTTCTCTAAGTGTTCTCTCTTTCTCCCTAACTTGTCATTCTCACTGCTACCCTCTTTTCCTACATCTCTCTTCATTCTCTCTCCCCCCCCCCCCCCTTTTCTTCTTTCTCTTCCCTCTCACTCACTCCTCCTATTTATTTTTCTCTCTCCTTGTTTCTCTTTCCCCACTTTCTCAGTGCTCTCTCTTATTTTCATCTGCTAGTCAGTATGCTCTCTCCCTCTCTCTTCTTCTCCTCCACCACCACCTTCTCTCCCTTTTGCAGTCCTCTCTCTCCTTTGCCCTTTCTTCTCTCCTTTTCATAGCCCTTCTTTCCCTCTCTTCTCTCTCCTATCAGTGCTTTCTCACTCTCTCCCACCTTGCAGAGCTCTCTACCTATATCACCCCCCCCCCCCCCTCTCTCCTTCTCTCCATACTCTCTCTCTCCTCTCAGTGCTCTCTCTCTTTCCATACCCTTTTCTCTCAGTGCTCTCTCCCACTCTGCTGTTAGTGTTCTCTCCTCCCCCCTCTTCTCTCAATACTCTCTCATTCTCTTCACTGCTCTCTTTCTCTCGGTGTTGTCTTCCACTCTTTTTCTATTTGCCCCCTACCCCTCAATTTTATCTTGATTCTTGTCTGTCTTCATTTACAATCCCCTTCTCTTTCTCTGCGCCATACCTCTCCCTCTCTCCATCCCCCTCCTGCTCTTCCCTGTTTCTCCCTAGCCTCTCTCTCTCCCGTCCCTTGCCACCCTCTTTCTCCCTGCGTTCTCTCCCTCTCTATCTCCCTCTCTCCCTCGCTATCCCCTCTTTCTCTCTCTACCCTCTCTCCCTCGTTTGTATTCTCCTCCCCCCTTGACACACTCTGATCATTTTACCCTGTGTTTTCCTACATAAAAATAAAACGACCTCGCCACGCTCGTCTAGCCCAGCACACAGCCCCTGATCCTTGCTCTGCACCCACGGGCAGCGGGCAGCTTAGTCTCTCTCTCTCTCTCTCTCTGCACCCTCGGAGCGCCGCTTCTATTGGAGTAAAGTTCAGGCACGCGGCGAGCGTGATCCCGTCCGCAGCGGCAAATTGCAGATCAGCCCGCTACATTTAAATGACACAACCGTTTAATTCGCTAAAAAAAATACAACATTAACGCAAGCGGCTCGTTTTAATGGGGGGTCGTCTATGGAGCAGGAGGGGGAACTGGGAAATAAAATATAATAATAATTGTGTAGGTTTGTGTAAGGGATGGAAGGCTCAGAGAGTGGCCGTCTTTGTTCCTCCATTGTCTGCAGACCGCAGCTCGGCACACAGGCAGCAGATCTCTTACCTTCCTTTGTATCTGATCCAAGATCCAGGGCTTGCCATCCAGTAGCGAGCAGATCCAGTGTGCAGGAGTCCAGGATCAGAGCTCAGGCGGTGGATTCCATTTATTAGTGGCCGGATCCCCCCTCTCTTTAGGATTAAGTTGCTGAGCACGTTGTGGCAAGATGGAGACCCCCGCCTTGTGCCTTGTGAAAGTGTCACGTTCAGGACCTCCAATTTCTCCCAGAGAGGGCGAGCAGTGAGGGTCTGTCTGAACTTTCAAAAGAAGAAGGGGCCTGCTTTCTCCCCCTGCTTCCCACCCAGACCTGCAGAGCAGATATATATATATATATATATATATATATATATATATATATATATATATATATATATATATATATATATATATATATATATATATATATATATTATAAATAATAATGTAAATCAATGATAGTGTGCTTTTAAACCACATCACTTAAAAGAATGTAGGAACGTAGTAAAGGGAAAAAAGCAAAATACAAAAACACAACAACGTGGAGTGATGACTCGCTAATAAAATAAACTACTTAGAATATCCTCCGCAGATTTTTGTCCTGTTTTGCACAAATATTGACATAAGTGTTTTAACCCCTTCGCACACTTCTCAGTAACACGATGAGCCATGCCTTCATTTTCTCGTGTGCTGGATATTGCTGTAGACTTGGATAAACTGACAAAAATAAAATGAAGGATTAAGACAAGCAGGTTTAGCTGCGATTGGTGGGATTTGTTTTTTTGCTGTTTTTTGTTTTTGTTTTTTCTTCTTTTCCTTGCTGCTGTTTGGATCAGATCTGATCTTAACGAGCCATTTAGCCAGCAAAATTGGCCAATCTACCTAATATTTATTAGGCATTCCGAAAATAATTGCTTTTTTTTTTAGTTAGTCCCATTTAGATCCTGTTGATTAACCCTGCCTGTAGCACGTAGTGGCTTGCAGGCGGTGGTAGGTATGGAATAAAAATGGAAGGGGAAAATGGGGACATAGACATTACACACACACACACATATATATATATATATATATATATATATATATATATATATATATATATATATATATATATATATATATATATATATATATATATATATATATACATATTCTCCACCACCCACGGGTCACACTGGTAGGTAGCTCATTTTTCATTCTATGTTATATTTAGGGTTTTTTCACGTAAATAAATACATCCTTGGAGGCATTAGGCAGAACGCACACAGAAAATGACATTTTTCCCATTTTTGTCCCCTTTCCTTTTGGTCTCCTGATAACTTTTAATGGGCATTAAAAGATTATTCTTCTGCAAACATCACTTATTTATTTTAGCGACAAAAGAAGGCATTGTTTTATCAGCCACGTAATTACGGCGTCCTTAGACCAGTTGATAGCATTACAGATAAGAGAACTGTGCCTGTAGCTGTAGATTAGTCCCAGCTCCCCTCCCCCATGGTCACTCACTACCGTCCCCCCTGCGGAGGAGGTGAGGTGGGGGGTATTTCTCCCCTGGTCATCCACGCTTTATACCATTCTTATCAAACCAATGTGAAGTCCTAGACGCATCTTTTTCTTCTATTTTAAGCACAGTATAGAAGGTGAAAATCAGCTTCAGACCCACATGTTCCACTTTAGTGTATTTTTATCTGTATTTGGGGGTTTTAGATATTGTGTTCTTGCATTGTCTACTGTTGTGTGTGGTGTTTTTTTTTTTTTTTTTTCTCTTTTTTTTGTGTGTGTGCCTTTTCTAATGCAAAGTTTACAGAAACAAACCCCCTTCGACAAATCCCCTTTACACACTAGGATTTGCAAATTTAGAAAGCCTGCACTGAATTCTAGATGGGTCAGGGGGCAGAAAGAGGGTAAGAGGTCACTCCATTGTGATCAGAGGTCAGTGCACAACATGGCAGGCAGTATGTGTCCACACCCCGTCCCTGCTGCACGCTGAAACTCAGGAATGCCATGTTGTCATTTTAACATTGTGTGTTATTTCTTTTATGCAGTGAAATTCAAACAGTTCTGTAATAAAAAAAAAATGACGGTAAAAACAGACACATGACATGTCAGAGAGACCAGGCAAGCCCTCCCCAGTATGAGGAAACAGCAGCCATGAAGGATTAGACCTCCTGTATTTTGGAGGAGTACATACAGGGTGTTTGGACAGGCGTAATGTATTACTGACACAGGTCAGTGCAGTCAGTTTGCAGGGAGAGGTACGCATGCATTGTTACTGCTCTGTGACGTAGCTGCCCGTTGGAAGTCATTTGGATAGTCATACTCAAACTGGAAATTTAAATAATATATTTGGCTAAGGTAGTTTGACAAGCAAATGCGATTGTTGCTCGCTATAGGTTATTGTCGTGACGATGGCACTCAACACATGCTCACCACTTGTTATATACTGTATATATATATATATATATATATATATATATATATATATATATATATATATATATATATATATATATATATATATATATATATATATATACACATATACACATCTATCTATCTATCTATCTATCTATCTATCTATCTATATCATCATACATGTGTGTCTGTGCACCCAGGGACATAAGAAAATATTGACAAAAAAATCTATCTATTTATCTATGATTTATGAAGAGCCAACATATTCAGTGGCGCTGTACAAAGTAAGATGGCAAACATGGGGTACATAGTAATACAGACAATGGTGTACCACACTGGTACAAAACAGAATTGGTAATTACAGTGACAAATGTAACATGATGAATAAAATGTAGAACCAATTGCAACATACATGGTGAATGACAAATTCTAATGCTGGGAATACATGATGAGATTTTTTAGCAGATTTACAGTGCAATTGTTCTTCCATCGTTTTTGTGATCAATTTCCAAGCATTTCTTTGAGAAATCGATCATAAAAACAAGAGGAATGATCGAAAATCAGATAGGACATGTTGGAAATTATCTATTGAACCATCTATCTGCCACAAAATCTCATGGTGTATTTCCAGCATAATGCTGGGAATACATGGAGCGATCCGGCAGCACGATTAGCCGCCGGATCGACTCCCGCCTCGTCCCCGCGGCCGCCCGGATTGATTCCCGCTCGTCACCGCGGGTATCGAGCGGGTAATCTATCCGGCAGGTCATCGGACCTGTCGGATATTATCAATCGAGCCATCAGCGGCTCGATTGATAAGGAGCTATCGCTCCGTGTATTCCCAGCATAAGACACAATTTAAGGGGGGGGGGGGGGCATGTTGCAGCTGGGTAGTATACAGTATTCATACCTAAAGGCTGTGTGTTTTTAGGATATTTTTTATTATTATTATTTATTTGCAATAATACCATCTGCCAAGTATCATGGTTTCTCCTTGTGCCACTGAAGCAGCTCTGGCCTATTGGGTACAGCACGTCTCTTGAGGTGCATACATACAAACAAATTTGGTTGGCCAATCACTTACCAATTTTACCACCTCCGTTTAGCATGAGGCCCAACTGATTTTGAGTACTATGAACACCGTGTGTAGATAGGCTCTCCTACTACATGGAAGGGGTAAAATCGGCCAATCATAATCGGATGTGTGTACCAGGCTTTATGACATGCTATGGTATCTGGGATGGAGTAAAGCCTGCTACACACTTTCAATCATGATTGGTCAATTTTACCCCCTCCATGTAGTATGAGGGTCATTAGATATTGAATACTATGAGCAGATTGTGTAGGTAAACCCTCATACTACATGGAGGTGGTACAATTGGTCAGTGATTGGCCAATCATAATTGAAAGTGTGTACCGGGGTTTAGCAGTAGTTCCAGCATATCCAGGAGATGATCAGTGACGTGAGAGATGGGAATTTGGAATAGAAGGGTTGTATTTGGCCAGAGCAGCCCCCACCCCACTCTCCGGGTCCGTCACTCCAGCTCATTGTAGGCAGTGGGCACATATTTGGCGCTATGGTCTTTCAGGTATTTATATTTGCCCATTTTTCCTGCTTTCAACACATCACCTTTATATACTGACTGCTCGTTTTCCATCTACTACCAGTATATCTCACCCTGTGACAGGTGCCATCATAACCAGATACTAGTCAATGTTATTTATTTTACCTGTCAGTAATTTTAACGTGCTTGATTGGTGTATGTATGCTACACAACCTTCAGTGTACAGTGGCAGTGCACCTGGCAGTGTACAGTGGGTACAGGCTATCAGTGTAAAGTGGGTAGAGGCTGGCAGTGTACAGTGGGTTGAGACTGGCTGGCAGTGTACAGTGGGTACAGGCCACAAGTGAACTGTGGGTACAGGCTGGCAGTGTACAGTGGGTGCAGTTTGGCAGTGTACAGTGGGTAGAAGCTGGCAGTGTACAGTGGGTAGAAGCTGGCAGTATACAGTGGGTAGATGCTGGCAGCGTACAGTGGGTACAAGCTGGCAGTGTACAGTGGGTAGAGACTGTACAGTGGGTAGAGGCTTGCAATGTACAGTGGGTAGAAGCTGGCAGTGTACAGTGGGTAGGAGCTGGCAGTGTACAGTGGGTAGGAGCTGGCAGTGTACAGTGGGTAGGAGCTGGCACTGGCAGTGCACAGTGGGTAGAAGCTGGCAGTGTACAGTGGGTAGGAGCTGGCAGTGTACAGTGGGTAGGAGCTGGCACTGGCAGTGCACAGTGGGTAGAAGCTGGCAGGTACAGTGGGTACAGACTGGCAGTGTGCAGTGGGTAGGAGCTGGCAGTGTACAGTGGATATAGGCTGGCAGAGTTCAGTGGGTACAAGCTGGCAGTGTACAGTGGGTAGAGACTGTACAGTGGGTAGAGGCTTGCAATGTACAGTGGGTAGAAGCTGGCAGTGTGCAGTGGGTAGGAGCTGGCAGTGTACAGTGGGTAGGAGCTGGCACTGGCAGTGCACAGTGGGTAGAAGCTGGCAGTGTACAGTGGGTAGGAGCTGGCAGTGTACAGTGGGTAGGAGCTGGCACTGGCAGTGCACAGTGGGTAGAAGCTGGCAGTGTACAGTGGGTAGAAGCTGGCAGGTACAGTGGGTACAGACTGGCAGTGTACAGTGGGTAGGAGCTGGCAGTGTACAGTGGATATAGGCTGGCAGAGTTCAGTGGGTACAGGTTGGCAGCATTCAGTGGGTACAGACTGGCAATGTCCAGTCGGTACAGGCTGGCAGTGTACAGCGGGTAGAAGCTGGCAGTATACAGTGGATATAGGCTGGCAGTGCACATTGGATAGAAGCTGGCATTGTGCAGCGGGTACAGGCTGGCAGTGTGCAATGGATATAGGCTGGCAGTGTACAATGGGTACAGGCTGGCAGTGGGTAGAATCTGGCAGTGTACAGGGGGTACAGGCTAGCAGTGTACAGTGGGTAGAAGCTGGCAGTATACAGTGGATACAGGCTGGGAGTGTACAGTGGGTACAGGCTGGCGATCTACAGTGGGTAGAAGCTGGCAGCATACAGTGGGTAGAAGCTGGCAGTGTACAGTGGATATAGCCTGGCAGTGCACATTGGATAGAAGCTGGCAGTGTACAGTGGGTACAGCCTGGCAGCGTACAATGGGTACAAGCTGGCAGCATACAGTGGGTAGAAGCTGGCAGGTGCAGTGGGTACAGACTGGCATTGTACAGTGGGTACAGACTGGAAGCATAGAGTGGGTAGGAGCTGGCACTGGCAGTGTCCGGTGGGTACAGGACAGCAGTGTGAAGTGGGACAAGCTGACAGTGTGCCGGGGGAACAGGCTGGCAATATCCAGTGGGTACAAGCTGGTAGCATACAGTGGGTAAAAGCTGGCAATGTACAGTAGGTGTAAGCTGGCAGCATACAGTGGGTACAGTATGGCAGTGTGCAGTGGATAGAAGCTGGCATTGTACAGTGGGTATAGTCTGGCAGTGGGTACAGGCTGGTAGCATACAGTGAGTACAGTCTGGCAGTGTGCAGTGGGTACAGGCTGGCAGCGTACAGTGGGTACAGTCTGGCAGGGTGCAGTGGGTACAGTCTGGCAGTGTACAGTGGGTGCAGGCTGGTAGCATACAGTGGGTACAGTCTGGCAGTGTGCAGTGGATGCAGGCCGGCAGTGTACAGAAGCTGGCAGCATGCAGTGGGTACAGTCTGGCAGTGTACAGTGGGTACAGTCTGGCAGTGTGCAGTGGGTACAGTCTGGCAGTGTGCAGTGGATGCAGGCCGGCAGTGTACAGAAGCTGGCAGCATGCAGTGGATGCAGGCCGGCAGTGTACAGTGGGTACAGTCTGGCAGTGTGCAGTGGGTACAGTCTGGCAGTGTGCAGTGGGTATAGTCTGGCAGTGTGCAGTGGATGCAGGCCGGCAGTGTACAGAAGCTGGCAGCATGCAGTGGGTACAGTCTGGCAGTGTACAGTGGGTACAGTCTGGCAGTGTGCAGTGGGTACAGTCTGGCAGTGTGCAGTGGATGCAGGCCGGCAGTGTACAGAAGCTGGCAGCATGCAGTGGATGCAGGCCGGCAGTGTACAGTGGGTACAGGTTGGCAGCGTACAGTGGGTACAGTCTGGCAGTGTGCAGTGGGTACAGTCTGGCAGTGTACAGTGGGTGCAGGCTGGTAGCATTCAGTGGGTACAGTCTGGCAGTGTGCAGTGGATGCAGGCCGGCAGTGTACAGTGGGTGCAGTCTGGCAGTGTGCAGTGGGTGCAGGCCGGCAGTGTACAGTGGGTGCAGTCTGGCAGTGTACAGTGGGTACAGGTTGGCAGCATACAGGCGCTGTACATCGGAGCCCCTCTCGAGCAGAGTTTGGGTGTGGGTGCGATTAGCACATGCAGAAACAAAGCCCCCTCGCTGCTTAACTTTCATTTCCAATAATAAGATTCCTCTTTAATTTTCCTGCTGATCCCGTTGTCCGGTATTCATTAATAACCTACAGCATAAATGTTGGTGACTATTGATCGCAGTCCCCCGTGTCGATGCAAATCCATCTTGAAGTCCCAGCTTTTCATGCAGGCAGGAGCGGGGGCCCCTGTCAGCCCTCTTCTGCTGGGCTGACCCCCAATGTGAGCGGAAGGGGGGGGGGGGGTAGGCAGAAACCAGCGCCCACATAGAGGACGTGTGCTGATGTGCCTGCCAACCATTACCCCAGAATAAGGGGCAACTCCTGCCAACAATGGGCTACCCGTGTAGAGAGGGAAGAGGACAAAATCAACGAGATAAAATAGCAGAAATCCACATTCCACCGTACCCCTAAAGTGTGGGGACCCAGCTATCCCCACACACCCCAATCTGATCCCCCTAGCCTAACTACCCCCGAGATATCATCCTCCTAGCCTAACTACCCCCGAGATATCATCCTCCTAGCCTAACTACCCCCGAGATATCATCCTCCTAGCCTAACTACCCCCGAGATATCATCCTCCTAGCCTAACTACCCCCGAGATATCATCCTCCTAGCCTAACTACCCCCGAGATATCATCCTCCCAGCCTAACTACCCCCGAGATATCATCCTCCTAGCCTAACTACTACCCCCGAGATATCATCCTCCTAGCCTAACTACTACCCCCGAGATATCATCCTCCTAGCCTAACTACCCCGATCTCATCTTAAACACCCCCGAATTCGATCAATCTAGCCCACACAACCCCCATTCCGTTCCCCCTAGCCTAAATACCCCCCAAAACGCATCCTCCTACCCTAAATACCCCCCAATCTCATCATCTTAGCCCAAAAAAAACCCCCAATCTCATCCTACTGCCCTAACTACGCCCGATCTCATCCTCTTAGCCTAGACACCCCTCAATCCGATCAACCTAGCCTACTCAACCCCCAATCTGATATCTGACCCTCCTAGCCTAAAAAACATCCAATCTCATCGCCTAGACTAAATACCCCCTGAATCTGATCCTCCTAGCCAATCTACCATCAAATTTCATCCTCCTAGCCTATCTACCCCCCCCCCCCCCCATCTCATCCTCCTAGCCTATCTACCCCCCATCTCATCCTCCTAGCCTAACTAACCCCCAATCTGAACCTCTCAGCCTAAATTCCCCCCAATCTGATGCTCATAGCCTCGTCCACATTCCTGGTTCTCCTATTCACCGCACGGCTGGCTGCTTGCTATTCCTCTCTGGAGGAAAACCACACTTCTCTCCTTCGATCGACGGCAATTCCCAGCAAAACTCAAATGTCCCCATCGTATATAAAACCACAAATACACAACATTTATTTTCTATATTTTATTAAACAGACATTTAATAAAATACAGCTTTTGGGGATCAATGACAGATATCGCATGTTGGATTGCAGAATGTCACAGCAGGCGTGATGTCCTCGGTGCTGCTATGTGTTCCTGACCGTATAGATTGAAGATGTCACAGATACAGCGGGGCTGCCTATATCCCCCCATTCTATAGGATTCGCACGCTAGCTCCCATTGACTCCCGATAGATCGCGACGTATCAGCTGTGCCCATATCAGCCGTGCGAGCTCGGATCTGCTGAGTCGGGCTGGCAGAGAAGGGGGGATTCTCCTCCACAATAGCCCCCCGTTTACAAGCCCAGGCTGGCTGCGGTTGCCTCGCATCTGCTCCTAGGCAGGGCTCACTTTCCAATCTTACTACCTGATGGCCTCTCATTAAAATTGCCAATCCATTTAAAATGTCAAGAGAGGAACTGACTGCAAAACACAACTGTTAACGCAGAACGTTAATTACCTCCTAACATGAAAAAAAACTGCTTTAGAAAAAAAAATTACCTCTAAAATTCGACCTAAATTAAAGCGAATTTCAATTCTAGCCTCCGATCCGTAGACACATTCCTGATTTCATTATTATTTTCCTCTCTATCCGCACAAAGCCCCCACTATGCCGGGGTTATCTCCTGCTACAAATGTAATTAAATTCAAAGGAGAAGGAAGCCATGAGGCTATATAGGGATAGGGTGATATTTTTATGGTAAATGTATAGAGAGGGGTGCAGTGAGGGGCTGGGGTGTTGGGGCGCTCTACCGATAAAGGTTCCATTCTCAGAACGCTCAAAAACTCGCCCATCACCTTAGCGTTTCCAGCGCGCCTCCGCAGCGATCCGGCCGCAGTCTAGCATCGTTAGCGGACGTCCGCAACGATCCGACCGCCTTCCAGCGTTTCCAGAGCGTCCGCAGCGATCCGACCGCCGGTCTCCGCGCACAGCGAGCGCAGTGGGGCCGCCGAGGGGCCGCAGATCACATGCAGCTCATGTAGCCCAGCTCAGCTTGTTTCATTTTCGAAATTGTGCATATGTGTGCCTTGTCTTTCCGGAGCGCGTGATGTCACAGCCCTCTCTGGCTACATGGGGCGAGAAGCAGCGCAAAAGATGCGCACCGGGGTCCACGGCTCATTCCACTGCACGAGGGGCGACACGGTGAGTGCTGTCCCCGTATAGACTGACATCCTGCACCGAGCAACCTGGGATATATATATATACACACATTGTATGTGTGTATATATATATATATATACACATACACACACACACACTGTACACACACACTACACACACTGTACGTGCACACACACACACACCACAGCACACAGATGCCCACACACATGCACACACCAGCACACAAGATACACACACACACACACACACACACACACCAGCACACAGATACACACACACACCAGCACACAGACACATGCACACACCAGCACACAAGATACACACACGCACACGCACACACACACACACATGCACACACAAGCACACAAGATACACACACACACACGCACACACAAGATACACACACACACACACACACACACACACACACACACACACGCACACACACACCAGCACACAAGATACACACACACACACACACACATACTTTGTACATATATGTGTTGGGGAGAGAGAAGTTTTCACGTTGAGAAATATATACATATATATTATAGTTTATATATAGAATAGATGTGTATAGGGGGGAGGGGGTGATTGTGTGTGTATATGTTTATATATGGGAAGAAAGAAAGGGCTTGTGGAATTAATATATATTCCTATATAGGGTCTAGTATATAGGATGCATTTATACAAGGAAAGAGAGGGATGCATTCTTATATGATATATACATAGAGAGATAGAGAGGAGTGCACTTTATATAGAGGGAGATAGACGTGGAGTATATGTCTTATATGTATGTAGACAGACAGACCTATGGATAGATGTACATTAGTGGACACATCAGTAGATGCATACAGATATACCTCGTTCTACCTTAAAACAGCAAAGGCATGTTAAAAAAAATCCTGGAAAATTAAAAAAAAGAGAAGAAAAGGCAAATAAAAGCAGCCTCTGCACATTGTAGCTTGGCCAGTTTCGTGGAAAAGATTTATATAGTAAAGAGAAAAAACCGGTAAAATGCGTTATTTACTTTAGAAGGGGAGGTGGCAGTATAAGAGTATGCTAATTAGCCGGAGATTTTTTTTGGGGGGGAAGGGGTGGAATATCAATTTTTATTGCATCACCTGTCAGGAGTGTCCAATCAGCGCTGGCTTTAGGGGAATTAATTGATGAAGGTGTCTCCGGACGGGCTCACTATACTGTGTCATTTTATTTGGAGCTGCAGCGGCGGCGGGAGCGGCAGCTGGTGTCGTCTGCTGAACATTCCATTATTCAGGGGGGCACCAATGGCACCGGGGGCTGCAGCAGGGCGCAGGTACGGGGCTTGGAACCGCTGGAACAATGGAAAGCTCCTTCCTATACTGAGACACTGAGACTCCTCTGTGCCTACAATAGTCCCTATGCCTTGCCTGCTGCTGGATAGACCTGCATTACTAGGGAAATGTAGCAGGCAGACACTGCTCTCCTGACACACTGCCTAACTGACTGTTGGAGAGCAGTTACCAGCCCTTATTTTTATTATTTTTTTCTTCTTCTCCTAGCAGGATGCCTTGAGACTGCAAGAATCAATCTCTCCTCCTTTCCTTTTGTGGATTTGCCATTCTGGTGGTTATTTTTCCACTCCCTGCTTTTCCTTGGAGGACTTGCCAATGTTGGGGATGCTCTAAAAAAAGTCGAGAGATGGGAGATCTGGAGTCGGGCTATGAAGTGGTGGATGGAGTCAGGCTGGGCTACCTGGTCATTAAAGGCAAGCAGATGTTCGCCCTGACCCAAGTCTTCACAGATCTCCTGAAGAACATCCCCAGGACCACGGTGCACAAACGCATGGACCACTTGAAAGTCAAGAAGCACCACTGTGACCTGGAGGAGCTGAGGAAACTCAAAGCCATCAACTCCATCGCCTTCCATGCAGCCAAGTGCACTCTGATCTCCAGGGAGGACGTGGAAGCCCTGTACACGTCCTGCAAGACGGAGCGGGTCCTTAAAACAAAAAGGAGGAGGATAAGCAGGCCCCTGTCAACAAAAGAGCTGCCAGAGGAGCACCCATCCCCCGACCCTTACTCCAGCTTTTGGAAGGAGGACAAAGTTTGGCTTGGTTTGAATGAGCCTGCCCAGCCAATAAACAGGAAAGCTTTTGCTGCTGGTGAACCAGACTCGCTACCGGCAGCCGATCTACCTCATTTTCTAAGTAAATACACTGGCCACAGCTACCCAGAACTGGCACGGTCGCCTTGCAAAAGCCCCCTAAACTATGAAACTGCCCAACTCCCCGGGGACTGTCTAGCTGCTTTCCACGGCAGCTTGCCCTACATCAGGGGCGTGCTGTGCAGCAAGCACCCAGCCTACTACTACCACCACCATCACCACCACCACCACAGCCACCACCACCACCATCAGCCCGCCGTCGCCCAGCCCAAGCTGAGCAGCTCTGCCGGGGTGACTTACAGATACAAGAGGAAAAGGTCTTCTGGAAGCAAGGAACAGTTCCACCACGGCGGAAGGGGACTTCTCTTCATCCCCAAGCCCTACAGATCCAAGGGGGCCCCGGTGTGCCTGGAGAGGGTCCACCTGGTCAATGGCTTCTGCCCTGGGCACCTGGGCGCCCTCCCGGAAGGCTACAGCAGCGATTCGGAGTCCAGCTCTTTCTCAGCCAACGATTCGGACTTTGGCTCCAGCTTGTCCAGCAGCAGCAACTCGGCGTCCTCGGATGATGAGGAGGAAGAGGAGGAGGGGGAAGAGGGCAGCCCGTCTGACTCCAGTGAAGTCAGCTCAGACGAGGAAAGCTCCTCTGAGTCAGACAGCAGCTCCGTGTCCAGTCAGGTCTCGGTGGAGAGCATTCGCTTCCGGAGAACCAGTTTTTCCAGTCCGATCAATAGTAATAATAAAGCTCCCCAGAGCCTGCTGTCCCAGGCGGCCTCCAGGTTCCCCAGCCCCAGCAGTAGGCTAGGGGAGGAGGAGAGGTCTTCTGCTCACTGTGAGATCAAAACTGAAAGCCAAGACTGGAGCCAGCAGGGCTGGGGAGCTCGGGCCCCTGGGATCTGCTGCCCCCCTGACCTGAGGAGCCCCAAAGCCTGTGCGACCCCTTTCCCGAGCCCAGGGTTCTCCTCTTCTCATGCAAACAGGAATGACCCAGCCTGTGCTCCAGAGGAGGGCTCTTCACCTAGCCCAAAGAAAAACAATGCATTTCCACAACAAAGAGTACACAGGGAGGCCAAGCAGTGCCTTCCACCACCCCTCCTCACACCCTGTTTGGAAAAAAGTCCCACCAGCCCCAAGTGCTCCTCAAACTGTGTCTCTGCCTCTGCTGAACATGTGGACAAGGGGCGCAAGTCTCCAGGGCCGGTGGATTTCCCCGCAGAGCCTGGGCAGGCCGCCGGGGAGCCATGCACTGATCTGCCCTTCCTGCACCACGTGAAGATCAAGGTGGAGGACAGCAGCGGCAGCGAGGAGTACGGACACACCCGCGGCCAGGAGAAGCTAAGCTATGAGTGCAATGTTGCTAAGGACGAGTGTGACAGTGATGGGAGCGAGTCTAAAACGCAGGGGGCTTTCTTGAGGGCCAAGCAGGACACTGAGTGCACTGAAGACCAACGACAAACCACTTCTCAGAATCTGCTGACTCCCACTCAGGCCCCACCATGCACTTTAGGTACATCAGCCAAGAACCCCGAGGAAGGGGATTACAAATATGGTGCTAAAGTCAGGAAAAATTACAGGACACTGGTGCTAGGCAAGAGAAGCGGTATGCAGGCAGCCACGCCGCCCCCCACCCCCAGCAAGCCAAATCTGAAATCTGCCAGGAGCCCACGACCCCCAGGTAAAAACGAGTTTTATGAGAGGACACTGGAGGCCCTGACAGTGACCAACAGACGCAAAAGGTTAGCCAGCAATGTAGCATCTACAATTAAAAGACCTTTTAATTTCATGGCAAATTTTCCCAGTCCACCATCATTGATTATTGGCATAGACGGAGATCTGGTCCCAGCCTACTCCTTAAAAAGCACAAAGGAATCATTCCCACCCCACAAAGCCCATCCTGTTTGGAAGTGGCAGTTGGGTGGAACTGCAGTACCTCTCCCTCCTAGTCACAAATTCAGGACATTTCAATCGTAAACCCCCCATTGGTTTTTTTTCTATTCAGTGGGGGAATTTATTTTTTAAAACAAATGGTTGTATCAGCCTGTTCTTTTTTTATATCTATTATTATTAATTAATATTATTATTATTTTTTTTGTGGTTGGAATTATTTGACTTGACATCTCCTGGAGAAGGAAATTTGGATGAATGCTCACTTGCAATATGGATATTTTGTTATTTTTTTCATGGCTACATTCCGCAGACTACTCAGTGCTTTAGTGACATAAATTAATCCTGGTCTTGAATGGAATATGTTTATTTTATTTGATCTATTATTACATTTGTTTTGTTCTTAGAAACAAAAACACCGGGTACCTCATTCCATTTGCAACACAAAAAAGTGTGTAAAAAAAGTTTCACAACAATAATAAAAAGACAAACTAATTTATTACAGGAGTAATTTTGACCATGTAGTGAGCTCACTCCTAATACCCAATCAGTTTCAAGAGAGTTAAAAATTAATCTGATTGGATACTTGTGTACACACGGGACTGAGTCAAAATGATTCCTGTAATAGGTCAGTCAAAAATATGAGCCAATGCAATTTCTGCACTATAGGCCTGACTGTTCCTTGCACAGTATAGGTCCATTTAATGATTAATGGTGTGGCAGAGTTTTCTTAAAAAATGTGGGTGAAATGTATTATTATTTTTTTTTATTAATTCAACAACAGTTGCACTTAAATTGCATTTTCAGGACTGGAAATGTTTAGGCCTGAATTTATATCAAGGCCTGCAAATAATAAGCTGCCTCTCTCTTTTACTAGTAGATACTGTTGTATGTTTTTGTTGTTTTTATAAAATGCTGTCTTTTAACGCACACAATCAGATTTGTGTAGCTATATTCCACCAAATGGTATCCAAAGGTTATTTTTTAGTGTGTGTCACCCCCAATAGATCCATAATATGAGTTGGCTTGTATGGTTTTCAGGCCAAAACAGGGATGTTTGATCTGGTAGCTTTGAACAGTAAAACAAATAAATAAAAATAATGATAATAGACTGTGCAAATGAAGGGATTAGACTCAGTTGTAAATGTGAGGAAGGGAGTGCTTGTGTTGATATTGTGATTGCTTTTTTTTGTGTATATGTTGTTTTATTTTATGTTTTCATTGCTAGAAGCCCCAGCCATTAACGTTGTGACAAACAGCATTATTCATTGTAGCTCTAAACTTGAATGGTCACCACAATCTCGACATTTTTTTTGTATTTTTTAAAGACAGGAGCATTTAACTGCACATGACAATCAGCTCTCTGCTTTTGCACTTATAAACTGAACTAGTTAAAATATGGTGGAGAGCAAACGCTGTGTATTTTTTTTTCATTGTGTAATGTGTTGACAAGCAGTAAATCATAAAAAAAAAAATTGCGATGAAATTTTTGCACTGTTGAAAAGCATGCTCACCTCCTTTTTAAATTAAATAGAGAGAAAAAAAACATAACACTGTTTTCTTGAAAACTCGATTCAGTACACCCCCGAAATATTGCTAATAATTAAGGAATGAAAGGGGGAAGGGGTTGGTATTATTTGGCATTTTTTTACAAGGGGGGAGGGGGTGGATCATGGTTTTGTTTTTTTTGTACCTGAAAAAGAAGGGAGATGTAATCATTTTGTATTAAACTGTGTTCATATTACATTTTGGATCGGTGTTTTTATACAGGATTTTTTTTTCTCAGTGGAATTTGAAAAAAAAAAATCAAAAAATAAACAATAAACATTGCACAGTTGCTAAGGCCCTTTAAATTCGTGTGACTTGTTAAAGAATGGTAACTTCCAATGCAATTTCTAATGGAGAGCATGTGTGTGACTTGAGACTGGCACAGGAGAGAGGGGTCAGGCTGCCCCTGTGATTCGGTTTCATTGTCTCCTTACTCATCTGCAGCCAGGATGCCCCCTGATCAATATGGGGGAGTTTAACTCTTGCTACATGGTCCAGCAAACGCTATGGGCTCCAGCAGCTATCCCAGGGTTGTTATATTACGGGTCAGAATGCAATCTTGATCAGTGTAGGCTCCTTTGTCTGCGAATATTTTAGGCAGGCATGGGCTTGGTGTCAGCTTACAGTGACCACGTGTCTTGCAATCACAAGGCTCCAGTATATATGCTATATCCAAAAAGTTTGCATAGCTTAGAATAGATGCATGAGTTGGTGGTGCTGGGAAGTGGAGCATTCATCCAATCAGTGATGAGTAAACGTCAAAATAAATAATACATATTTAGATAAATAAATAATAATAATAATATTTGCATGACTTTAGAGATTCAACCAATACATGTATTGTTGTATTCCTTAGTTTCAGGGCTCTGGAGAAGGCAAAGACCTAGTCTGGTGAGTTTGTGTGCACACCTAAAGGTGGCCACTAACTGTCCAATTTCTAACAAAAAATCGTTTCAAACGTTCAGAAATTCTGATCTGATTGGTTGTAAATAACCTCTGGTGATGGCCACAATCGATTATGAACGAGTGAAAAAAATGTCGTCCGAATGAATTTTCGTCGAACCAAAATTTGGATTTTCGTGTTGGTTGTGATAGATAAGAAGCAAAGATTGGTTCGTTGATGGTGTAGTAAACGATGTATTACAATATTTCACTTCCAATCAGAATTTCTGATCGCTCGAACGAGTTTTCGCTAGAAATTGGATCATTAGTGGCCACCTTAAGCTTGATACACACTCTCAATTATGATTGGCCAATCCTTGACCAATTTTACCACCTCTTTGTAGTATGAGGGACAGTTAGTGACAAGGTATATATATATACACACTGTACAGCGCTGCGTAATATGTCGGCGCTATATAAATACTCAATAATAATAATAATAATAATATGAGGGTTGATCTACAGAATCTGCTCATAGTACTCAATATCTGTTGACCCTCAGACTACATAGAGGTGGTAAAATTGGTTAGTGATTGACCAATTATAATTGAATGTGCGTATCAGCTGTCTCTTTTCCCGAGCCTTTGAGACTGCATAATGCAGGGTCACAGCGCTTTGAGTCCCCAGGGAGAAAAGCGCTATAAATATATTATTGTTATTGTTTTAGTATAAAGTACACAGTCAAGACACAAAACACATCCTATAGGCTAAAAAGCCTGGTACAAACATTCAAATTTGATTGGCCAATGTTACCACTTCCGTGTAGTATGAGAGCTTATCTGCACACTGTGTTCATAGTATTCAAAGTCTGTTGGCCCTCACACAAAAAGGAGGTGGGAAAATTGGTTATTGACTGGCTATTAAAAATTAGATGTGTGTACGCACCCTAAGATATACCAGCAAACAGCAGCTTAGGGTAAGGCCTGGTACACACTATCAATTATGATAGGTCAATCAATTACCAATTTTACCTCCTCCATGTTGTATGAGGGTTTTATCTACACAATCTGCTCATAATATTGAATATCTGTTCACATACTGCATGGAGAGGTAGTTAAATTGGTCAATGGCCAATCATAATTGAAAGTGTGTATGAGGCTTAAGGGCTGGGACCTACTAGAGTGTTTTTGGCAGCGTTTTGAGATTGTTACAGTCTCTAGCGATTTCCCAAAATGCTTTGCCAATGTAAGTGGATGGAGCAGATCCCACTGGAGCGATTGCAGCATTTTGGAAGAGTTTCCATCCTAATGTATTGTGTAGGAGCAGGGAAATTGCTTTGAAAATCGCTTACAAAGCACTACCCCAAATCGCTAGCGATTGTGATAGCACTTTGCGCTTTGTAGTAGGCCCAGGCCGGACTTCTAGATATGGGCTCATGTGCAATTAGGGCTGGTGCACACCACAAGAGCTTTTTAAATGCAAGAGATTTTAAAAGCTCTTGCTAATGCAATGCTCCAGTGAGAACACACACATAGGATAACATTAGCAGGAGCTTTTAAAATCACATAGCGCTCAGAAAAGCTCTTCTGGTGTAAACCAAGCCAGCCCTAAGTTTTGCTCCTGAGTTTTCTCCTAGTTGATACTGTAACAAATGGCCAATAAAATGCCTTTTAAGTCCCCAGTAAAAGTAAGAAAATACTCAAAATAATTTTGATAGTACTTTTCCCACCTACGTTGTGGTACTTTTTAAATTGCAGAGTGTTGAAATTATTTAAAGTTATTTTAAAGAGAGATGTAAAAGTATCTCCTAGGAGATAGGTCAGGATAAAAAATTAATTGCATATGGGCCACAAAGTGTGTTTCACCCATTGTAAGTCGGTGCTGTCAGTTTTAGTTTCAGTTTCTGATTACAGCAGGACCACCAGTAGCCCTTTTAGGCAGTGCAGCGTCCTGGCCAAGTTACTTTTCATCTGGGAGTATCCAGGGCTCTCCTAACATGGTGATCCAGTGCGGATTCAAGCAAATTATTGTACAGTAGAAGTGTGGAAGTTATGCAGTATAAATTGCACAGTAGAAGTGTGGAATGTATGCAGTACATATTGTAGAGTACTAGTGTGGAATTTATGCAGTACATTTATTTATTCAAGTATTTATATAGCGCCGACATATTACGCAGCACTGTACAGAGTTTATTGTCTTGTCACTAACTGTCCCTCAGAGGGTACATATTGTAGAGTATTAGTGTGGAATTTATATAATATATATTGCACAGTAGAAATATTTAATTTATACAGTATATATTGCACAGTAGAAGTGTGGAATTTATACAGTATATATTGCACAGCAGAAGTGTGGAATTTATGCAGTACATATTGTAGAGTATTAATGTGGAATGTATATTATATATATTGCACAGTAGAAGTATTTAATTTATACAGAATATATTGCACAGTAGAAGTGTGGAATTTATACAATATATACATTGCACAGTAGAAGTGTGGAAGTTATACAGTAGTACATTGCACAGTAGAAGTGTGGAATTTATACAGTATATATTGCACAGTAGAAGTGTGGAATTTATACTGTATATATTGTAAAGTAGTAATGTGGAATTTATACAGTATATATTGCACAGTAGAAGTGTGAATTTATACAGTATAGTACAGTGGAAGTGTGGACTTTATACAGTATATATTGCACAGCAAAAGTGTGGACTTTATACAGTATATATTGCACAGCAAAAGTGTGGAATTTATACAGTATATATTGCACAGCAAAAGTGTGGACTTTATACAGTATATATTGCACAGCAAAAGTGTGGAATTTATACAGTATATATTGCACAGCAGAAGTGTGGACTTTATACAGTATATATTGCACAGCAGAAGTGTGGAATTTATACAGTATCAATTGCACAGTAGAAGTGTGGAATTTATGCAGTACATATTGTAGAGTATTAGTGTGGAATTTATATAGTATATATTGCACAGTAGAAGTATCTAATTTATACAGAATATATTGCACAGTAGAAGTGTGGAATTTATACAGTATATATTGAACAGCAGAAGTGTGTAATGTATACAGTATATATTGCACAGCAGAAGTGTGTAATTTACACTGTACATATTGCACAGTAGAAGTGTGGAATTTATACAGTATATATTGCACTGTAGAAGTGTGGAATTTATACAATATATATTGCACAGTACACTTGTGGAATTTATACAGTATATATTGAACAGCAGAAGTGTGTAATGTATACAGTATATATTGCACAGCAGAAGTGTGGAATTTACACTGTACATATTGCACAGTAGAAGTGAGGAATTTATACAGTATATATTGCACAGTAGAAGTGTAAATTTATACAGTATATATTGCACAGTAGAAGAGTGGAATTTATACAGTATATATTGCACAGTAGAAGAGTGGAATTTATACAGTATATATTGCACAGTAGAAGAGTGGAATTTATACAGTATATATTGCACAGTAGAAGAGTGGAATTTATACAGTATATATTGCACAGTAGAAGAGTGGAATTTATACAGTATATATTGCACAGTAGAAGAGTGGAATTTATACAGTATATATTGCACAGTAGAAGAGTGGAATTTATACAGTATATAGAAGTGTCGAATTTCTGTAAGGAAAAATAAATCCCATGCAAGTCCGAGTTTGCAGGTTAGAGATAAATATCAACTGATCACATACGTAGTATTGGTCTTTATAACACAAATTCCTGAATGCCTCTTTAGAGGAGCGAATAAAAAACAAAAATAAGTCTCCAGCCCTATAGGGGGTTCTGTAGTGAATTGTTTACTCGATGATGTATAAGCACTGCTGGCTTTGTATTCAATTAACAATTTAACACAACGAGGAAAGAGAGGGAGAAATGACAGATAGATGGACAGAGAGACAGTGCTACAGAAATATATCATGCACTTGCACACACATAATTGCAAATCATTGGAGAAATTGTATGTGCCCACTTGATCTATCTATCTATCTATCTATCTATCTCTCTATCTATCTCTCTATCCATATTCCATGTACCAGTATCAGCGTGGTGTACGTGTGTTAGTGGTCTCTCCCCTTCTCACACGCCCCCCATTCTCCCCTCTACAAATGGCAGGGTAATTTAGAGGCACATACCGAACGTGATGTACTGTAAGCAGCAGTCTTTTTAGCTTGATAGCTCTTTGCACAGGCGCTGCTGATGTGTAATTGGTATATTGGAAAAATGCAACAATTATATGGTGTCACGGATGGATGTTCAGTCTGCCTCTCTCCTCTGCTTGTTATGTCTTTCTTTTTCATATCTAAACAACGCACCTCAGATCTGCTGGTGGTAAAGCAGCACCCTGGTTGCCCATGGTAGACTCATGCCAGGGGGTATCTGGGCAGGGCAGCAGTGTGCAGAGACCACAGTGCCCACTCACACCTGAGCAGGGAGCACTAGTACTCTGGCTGCTCCCATAAAGCAAGCTGGGACTTGTAGTTTCCCCTCTGTCAGACAGAGTTGCCTTGTGAAGGAGAACTGGCAATCTGTCTGTTGTAATCAGCTTATCAGGTTTTACAATAATCTATACTGTTATTTTGTAGTGTAGTTTTCAGCAGGCGACTATTAGGTTCCTTTTTACTCCACTGCACAAAATTCTAGTGCTTCTCCACAGCTCATCTTTGTGATGTAAGAGTTACGCTGGCCATACATGCATAGACTTTTATCCAATCGATTCCTCTCTGATCTGAAACTGATCAAAGAGGGATAGATTCCCCCATACACAGCGCACAGATTTTCAATAATTCTCACCATGAAATCTATTGAAAATCTATTGAACTGCAGCACTGCATTGTTCGATAAAGCTAAACTTAATAGGCCCTCGATCTACCATCGCTCCTCCACCATGTCCAATCGGTCTAAATCTACCGCCTGATCCGATCTTTATTCCAATAGATTTTTTGCTGTGAATCAATCGAAATTATGATAGGTGTGCCTCGTTGCGTCACAGATAACCTGCAAATTCGATCACGGTGATCGAATCTGCCGGTAAAACTCGAAGCTTGTATGGCCTGCTTAAAGAGACACTGAAGCGAAAAAAAAAACTATGATATTATGATTTGTATGTGTAGTACAGCTAAGAAAAAAAACATTAAGATCAGATACATCAGTCTAATTGTTTCCAGTACAGGAAGAGTTGAGAAACTACAGTTGTTATCTCTATGCAAAAAAGCTATTAAGCTCTCCGACTAACTTAGTCGTGGAGAGGGCTGTTATCTGACTTTTATTATCTCAACTGTAATTGAACTGTTTACTTTTCCTCTGCTAGAGGAGAGTTCATTACTTCACAGACTGCTCTGAAAGACTCATTTTGAATGCTGAGTGTTGTGTAATCTGGACATATTATAGAGTGATGCAATGTTAGAAAAAACACTATATATCTGAAAATAAAAATATGAGAATATTTTCTTTGCTGCTAATCTTCTAGTAATTATTCATAGTACTCAACCAATTCATTATATCATATATTTTTTTCGCTTCAGTGTCTCTTTAAAGCATACTTGAAATCAGAACTTCCTCTGTGCTCTGAAAGATATGCAACAGCAACAGCAAACAGCATAATAACCTTTATAGAAAAGCATTTCTTTGTTACAGCTGATACAAATCCTGCGATAAATCTGCGGTGTGTCTACTCCCTGCTTTCATGGAAGCAGGCATAGGGTTAACATCCTGTGTTTACTAATTAGCTCTCTGCCCTGGCAGTCAGCTGATGGATCAAATTTCAACTTAGTCACAGATGAGGGGGAATTAGACAGGCTAAACTCTCTAAACAGAGTGCATTTCTGTGTTTTCCTTCTGTCCTGGGCAAGAGTTTGGGTCCACTTTAACCTGTATACTAGACTGGGTCTCCATACACCACCTTGATCGGTGTTTGTTGATAATCTGTGGCTTTATGTAGCTGATTCTGGGCTGATAAGTTTCGCTGCTACTCCCCTCCCCTGGGTAGGTTTTCCTTTGCCGAGGCCCCACCAGCTTTCTCCTTTTCAGGCCCCACAAGCCCCAGATTTAAAAGGCCCTAGATTCTTTGCCTGGACCTTCACAATAGGTGATGGGGGAAACTGACAGGCTTGTGTGTCCGCTGCAGGGCAGATAACTACTGCCTGCTCCATCTCCCCTTTCCCCAGCAGCAGCTCCAGCCATACAAAGGAAAGAAAAAAACACACACACAGGCCTGGCCTTGGAATGCTGACTTCTATATCCTATGTATCCTCTCTGATAAGGCCTAATATCCTGTCTATCACATGCCTCCCTTTTCTCTTCTCCGCATTCCCCCTGCCTGCTGCTTATGATTTGATATACAGGACTGATAGAGGAAGACTATGACAAGCTGTATACACACTGCCTTTTTCAATATAAACACGTTTACCATATATAACATCTATACCTGCTGATCACCCAGGGCTCCTCCCTCCCGCAGCTATCTCCTCCAAGATCCCTTTCTTATGATTTAGTCTCTCCAGCTTGTATGGATAAATAGTCTAGAACATATCTGGCCACCCAATGGTGATGAAAGCAGAGATAGGATTTGTAAACACAATATTGTGGTGTAAAGCCCTGTAGTGAGTTTATTTGGAGGGGGAGAGGGGGGTGATTTAATAAAGATGTGCAATGAAGAGGAATGAAAATAAATGGTGTGAACTTCAAAACATCCAATCAGGTGTAGAAAAGTTTTGTGTTGTGGCCCCCACTTTAAATTGCACCTGTTTGGATGTTTGATGTCTGTACAGCGTGATCTTAACGGACCACCATCACAAAACATTTAAAATACATGAAAACACATGAATAAAAAGTACATTTCTCCCAGAGTTGCTGTCGCTTACAGTAGGTAATGGAAATCTGACAGAACTGACAGGTTTTGGACTAGCCTGTCTCCTCATGGAAGATTCTCAGGGCTTTGTTTACTCTCCAAAGCACTAGTGAACAGCAGTTGCTCAGTCCAATTGCCAGAATAGTGTGCAATCAGGTGGGGGTGGGCGGTCTGAATCTTTGTATAGATCCTTTCCAGGGGGGTGCTTTTGTAAAGAATATATGAAATGCTGAGAATCCCCCATGAAAAAATGGGCTAGTCAAAAACCCATCAGATTTCCACTAACTGTTATAAGTGACAGCAACTTAGGAGAAACGTAATCATTTATAGCTTATTTTACTCTGGAAGAAACACACTTATTATTTGTATGTATTAAAATGAATTTTACAATTTTACAATTTTTTTTCACAATAATGGTCCTTTAAAGTACCACCATTGTAATAAAAAAAAAAAAAGTAAAATTTAAAATACATACATAGAAAATGAACATTTCTCTCTAGTAAAATGTACTGTAAATTACCCTTTTACTGTGTTGCTGTCACTTGTAGGAGGTTGTAAAAAAGTGACAGATTTTGGCCTAGTCTCCTTATGGGAGATTATCAATATTATGCTTTACAAAAGCACTCCCTAAAAAATATCTACACAAAGATGCTGGCCAGCCTCCATTCTCATTTGCGCACTATTTTGGCAATTGGACTGAGCAACTGCAGCTCAATAAGGGCTTTTATAAATAAATACCTCAGACTCCCCCATGAGGGGAGTGACTAACCCAAAACCTGTCAGATCTGACAGATTTTTTTTTTCACTAGCTACTGTAAGTGACTGAAACCTAGAAGGAAAAAAAGTAACTTATAGTGCATGTTACTCTAGAGGCAACCTACATTTTATATGTATGCATTTTTAATTTTACAATTTTTTCAGGATAGTGGTCCTTACAATAATCTAAGATGAAGAAGAAAACCGAGAGGCCAGTATGGTGCAGTATGTTAGGATGATTTGAGCAAATGATTAAGTGAGAAAAAGTATACTCACCACAAACATGGGTTACCATTCAGGCAACCAGTGTAAAGGCAGGAGAGGAGATTAGGCCTGTCCTCACTCAGGGCTAAGAAGTCGCTCTCTGTAGTAATGAAATAAAGGGGGTAGAACTCCCCTCCACCGGGAGTGGACGCAGTTTATTTGAATGTTGAACAGAGGCGCCAGCAGGATAAAAATTCATAAAAACCTTAAAAATGCTTGGAGGAAGTGGTGGGCTTGCCTCCCAAAAGCAGACCAGACGTCCTGTTTTTTTTGTGAGGCGCTAATCCTACTACAGACCTTCTGTTGTCCCCAATTTTTGCCTGGTGAAGCGGGCTTGACCTGCGAAACGCGTTGCATTTCTGTCTGGGGTACCGTATAATAAATGTGTTAATTTATAAAAAAAAAACAGGACGTCTGGTCTGCTTTTGGGAGGCAAGCCCACCACTTCCTCCAAGCATTTTTCAAGTTTTTATGAATTTTTATCCTGCTGTTCAACGTTCAGATAAACTTGCAATAATCTATACTGTTATTTTGTTGTGTAGTTTTCAGCAGGGGACGTTTAGGTTCCTTTTTACTCCACTGCACAAAATTCTAGTGCTTCTCCACAACTCATCTTTGTTATGTAAGAGTTACGCTGGCCATACATGCATAGACTTTTGTCCAATTGATTCCTCTCTGATCTGAATCCGATTAAAGAGGCATCGATTCTCCCCAAAAACGGCACACAAATTTTTAATAGATCTCACCATGAAATCTATTGCAAATCTATTGAGCAGCGGCGTTGCACAGTTCGATACATCAAAACTCTATAGGCCGTCGATCTAACATCGCTCCTTCACCATGTCTGATCAGCCCAAATCTACCGCCTGGTCAGATCTTTCTTTCAATAGATTTTTGCTGTGAATCAATTTAAATTATGATAGGTGTGGTTCGTTGCATCACAGATAACCTGCAAATTCGATCGCAGTGATCGAATCTGCCGGTAAAAATTGATGCTTGTATGGCCTGCTCAAAGCGGACCTAAACTCAGAACTTCCTCTCTGCTCTACAAGATAAGCAACAGTATAATAACCTTTAAAGAAATACATTTATTTGTTACAGCTGATACAAATCATGTCATAAATCTGCACTGTTTCTACTTCCTGCTTACATGGAAGCAGACATATTGTTAGCATCCTGTGTTTTTAAATTAGCCTCTCTGCCGTGGCAGTCAGCTGGCAGAGCTTAGGGATCAAATTACAACTTGTGATTAGACACAGATCAGGGGGAATTAGACAGTTTAAGCTCTCAAAATATTGGTCACTTGATATATCCTTAGAGTACTGTAGGGGGGTCGGGGGAAAATGAGTTGAACTTACCCGGGGCTTCTAATGGTCCCCTGCAGACATCCTGTGCCCGCGCAGCCACTCACCGATGCTCCTGTCTCCGCCTCCAGTTCATTTCTGGAATTTCAGACTTTAAAGTCGGTAAACCACTGCGCCTGCGTTGCTGTGTCCTCGCTCCCTCTGACGTCACCAGGAGCGTACTGCGCAGTCCCAGTATGGTCTGTGCCTGCGCAGTGCGCTCCTGGTGCCATCAGTGGGAGCGATGACATGGCAACGCAGGCGCAGTGGTTTTCAGACTTTAAAGTCTGAAATTCCAGAAGTGAACCGGAGGCAGGGCCGGAGCATCGGTGAGTGGCTGCGCGGGAACAGGACGTCTGCGGGGGACCATTAGAAGCCCCGGGTAAGTAATTCAGTGCATAGACTGTTTTCTTTGTATACTTTCTAATCTAAAATTCAATAAAAATGTATTGCGTATAAGAAAAATTATCTCAGGAGAAAATGTAAATTGCTTATGGGCCCAGGTGTCCATAAACACACTGTAGAAAGTGTATTTGGATGGCAGCAGCCCATATGCAATTCACTTTTTCTCCTGAGTTTTCTCCTAGGAGATATTTTTTTTTCATCTTCTGTTTAAAATAACTTTTCAGCACTTTGCAACTGAAAAAGTACCAAAAATTAGGCGAACTATCAAAATTATTTTCGTGCTCGCTTGTGGTTTAAAAGGCATCTAATAAGCAAGGCGTGAACATACCAGGGTAGGAACACACTAGGCAAGAACCAGGCACAACAGAAATGCACATAATGCAAGTCAATGGGCTGCATGAAAAAACGCATTTGTTTGCATTCTGCAAGGTGCGTTTTTAAAAACGCTGGTCTTGCTGCATATTTTTCCAAAACGCCAGTGGCGTAGCAATCGTGGTTGCAGATGTAGCCACCGCATCGGGGCCCTTGGGCCAGTGGGGCATGCTAAGGCCCTCCCTCATCTGCAGTATTATCTCTTTACTGGTCCTATGCTTGTAATAATCACTTCTATAGATGCTTTGAATGATGATAATCATTAACAAGCTGCTCCTCATGCCCTTCTTGCACCTGACAGTGTGGTTGTCCTTGGCAGGATTTGGTGCGCTGTATCAATTGTTATGTATAAAGTGCTGGGGGGAGGGGGGGCATGTATAGCTCGCACCGGGGCCCCTAGCTCCTAAGCTACGCCACTGTAAAATGCACATAGTGAAAGTCGATGGTGATGCAGGCGTATTGCGTTTTAATGCATTCTTCATGTGTTTTGTATGTGTTTTTAACAAAAAAAACAAGTTTAATGATGTATTGCCGTTTCCTGTTGACTTGCTAGTGATTTGCATAAAAGGCATAAAAAAAACACATGCAAAACGTATATGCGATTTAGATATGCGAAATGCAAATGCATTAGAATGCACGCAAAACACAAGAAAAACGCATGTGCGGGAAAAAAATGTAAAAGAAAAACGCACGGAAAACGCATATGCATCAAACACTACCTTTCATGCACAGCCTAGTGTGTTCCCAGCCTTAAGGGGCCCATACACTGAGCCGATTTTCTGGCCGACCGATCGATCCAGATCGATCGATCGATTGATCGATTGAAAATCGGTTGGCCAATCGACCGATCGATGGCCGATTTTGATCGATTTCGATGGATTTCTGTCGAACTGGCAGGATGGAAAATTTAGGTCGATCTGATGAGATTGCTTATCATTTTGCATTGGCCTTAATGGAAATCTGATGGCAAAAAAATGCCATCAGATCGAATTTCAATAGATTTCAAACTGAAATCTATTGGAATTCTATCCTGGTAAAAAATGTTCTAAAAACGCATCAGATAGATCATCAGATGCATTTCTTATCTATCTGCTGCCAATCTGACGAGTGTATGGGCACCTTTACCTAGCAGAAAACTGGGGAACAAGTTACTTGCATATGGGACATGGGTCTGTTTCAATGCAGAGGTGTTAACATGCTCATACAATTGCGCCAAGAAAGATGATGGCGTTATATAAATCATCAATAACGATAACAATTGTATAGCCAACGTGCGTTCACGTGCGGAGACGCGCCTAGTGTGAGCGCACCATAAGTGGCTGTGGAGTCTAATTATCCCCACACAACTACAGCTAGAAGTTTTTATAAACTCTGGACAGGTTGATAAGATAGCTCTTGCTCTGCAAGGATCGCCAGCACACTGCACACTCCTTGCTCAGCCCAGAGTAACTTCTCCTACTTCCTTTTAGTTAATAATTCTTCGAGGAGGAAGATGCTATATGGCAAGAGGGGTGATTTGTTAGAGATTTTCTCCCCCCTCCCTTTGCTCAGTCAGCCTCTGTTGATTACAAATGCCAGGGGGATGGGGAAGTGGAAGGGAAGGGGGTGTTAAATGGAGTATTTTCCCTCTGTAGCCCACTGAAGCTGCATTCACTTGGACACCCTGTCATGTGTGGAGGAGAAAGAAAATACAGGGATCTCCCCTCTGCTTAATTGGAAGTTTGACATAAAGGAAGCCGCGAATGACTAAATATAAACTCTTTTCGGGAAAAGTCACATCCCAAAAATTCATGCAGTTTAAAAGAAAGCACTCGGGGGTGTAGATGTGCACTTTAAATAATTAAGGAGTGAAGAATATATATAGATATATAGTCAGGTCAGGTCCATAAATATCAGGACATAAACACAATTCTAACATTTTTAACTCTATACACAGCCACAATGGACTTGAAATGAAACAAACACGACGTGGGTTCGAATCCTGGCTAGGGTCAGTAACTCTTCAGTAAGGAGTTCAAGGCAAGACTCCCTAACACTGCAGGGTGGTCTCTTGAGCGTGTCCCAGTGGCTGCAGCTCTTGAGCACGTTGAGTCTGACAGGAGAAAAGCGCTATACAAATGTTCGTATTATTATATACACGGCACCTACAGGGATTGGCTGATGCCGTATAAGTGTAGTTTCTGGTTGCTTAATACCTCATACACACGCTCAACAAAAGTCTTCTAAATGCACAATTATCAAACAACTTTTGTTGTTGAAACAACCAAAAAAAATTATTTGCTATTGTTCAAACAACTGATAAGATGCAGCTCAAGTCAATCCAACTGTTGATAAAATGCAGCTCAATCCAACTGATAAGATGCAGCTCAAAGGTCCGGTCATTCAGAAACAGCCTTATCAGTCTGCCGACAGACTGTACACACGCACTACTATCAGCAAAACGCCCGCCCAGCGGGAAGGTCTGACGGACCAGTTGTTCATTACAGTAGTGCGCTTGTACGCACCTCAAGTCATTCTAACAGTTGGATTAACTTGAGCTGCATCTTATCAGTTGTTTGAACAATAGCAAATAACGTTTTTTGGTTGTTTCAACAACAAAAGTTGTTTGATAATTGTGCATTTAAAAGACTTTTGTTGAATGTGTGTAAAGAAAAACAAAAGTTTGCTTTCCTAAAACAGAAAGAATTTGCAATAATTCAGGTTGGAGTCAACTCGAGATGTCTCCCAGGCACCACTGCTGAATATATGCAAATTAACCATTGTACCCTTAGAAGCTAAACACACCTCCAGAACCGCTGGAATGCAATGATGTGTCAGCTTGTTAATAAGTACAGAGCCATAATAATCCAACATGCATACAGACTGTTTCGGATTGTTTGATCCTCATCAGTACATGGCATGGATTAATTTGGCTCTATGGAGTAGGGCTTGTAAATCCGAGAGGCACAGACTAACCAGCAAGCTCATGGTGACCCAGAACTCATTGGGGTGTGTAAGGGACTACAATGGTCCTAATGTGAATGTGTGTATGAGCCTTAAGAGTTAATGTTAATAATAAGCCTAGCTAAAAATCAGTACTATACCCCACACTGTATACTTACCATAAACTCTGGAATAATGTTGATATTAAGCAATTAAAAACAAATGAAGGCAAAGGACAGACTTTGCTTAATGTAACTTCTGGTGAACTGACTTCTGGATAATTGGAGTGGACACAATGTTTTAGAGGAAACAAGCAAAGTTTTGTTCATGTACAAATTATACATTACTGTTTTTTCGTACATATTTTTGTTGTTGAATGTTACAGTATTGTATAAACATTGATAAGTAGTTCAAAACACTTAAAAAGCACATTGAAAACAAAAAAACATGGTTTATACTATGGCGTCGATTCATCAAGACTTATCGAATCAATTACCGACAGCTCGGTAAAATACCGGACTCGATAAGTTGATTTCAGGATTCATCAAAGTTGTCGACAGCTGTTAGCGAGCATTCGGTAATCATTCGGTAATGATGCGATAAAACGAAAGAAAGTGCAATTCATGAAAATGAAAGTGGGCGTGGTTTAGCGTTAAATTTAAGTATAGTTATCTCCTTCACTGCTCTGTCGTTATACCTGTCAGATCATTGCTGACAGAGAAGATGGAGCCATTTGAAGTGGTTATGTTTCAGCTGAGAGTGATTTGAAGGTGCAGAAGGGCAAGAATAAGGTCTAGAACCATATCAATTTGCAAGAGAATAGATTTATTTGCTATACCAGGACATCTGCATCTCTCTTGAACCATCTTGTAAGAGAACACAGGCAGTGCCAGGGTTAACTAAATTGCTAGCTGCACAACATTTTTTCAGAAAAGGCTCCCATCAAGCCGTAGCTGGCGAAATTGTGGGATTGTCCCAAGCCACTTCCAGAATCCTGGTCCAGGTGTTAAGCCCTATTCGGAATGTTGCTACGTAGTGTTCAAAGGACTGCCTTTTTACCCACAATTTCACGGGAATCTTATGGCATTTTGTTAAATTACCGCTGTAAAATGGAAATATCGAAACGCTACGGAATAGTTACCGAATTGTTATTTTATCAGAGTCACACCGAATGCGGAAAAACCTTGAGGAATACAACTAGAAATCGATAAACTTCGAATTCGGTAATTTAGCAAACTGGAAAAAGTTATCGCAAAGACAATGATGAATCGAGGCCTATATGTCCAAATCCAGAGTCCGAAAGTAAATAATTTATCCAAGTTTCACCATGATTAACACAGGACTTAACTTACAAATTAATTCAATCTCAGGAAACAGAATCTGTTTGTAAGTAGGGGACCACCTGTGTAATTTTTACAGCTAAATTATCTTCCATGATATTGTACAAAGTTTATTGAACTTGAGCTATTCATGCAGTGTCCCACTGTTCAGGCTAGGTCACAATGGTAATAATACTACTACTGTATACGTTATAATAAATCCAGCAAAGTGTGAACTTATGAATAATTGATCTTGCTGTCTTCTGATAGCAGATCTGGGGATGATTTTGCATGATCTCTTATAATTACCAATGAAACTGGATTAGTGATGCCGTAATAGAGTGACTGGAAAGTGTACTGGTTAAGGACTCTGCCTCTGACACAGGCGCAGAGCCGGATTAAGGCTAAATGGGGCCCTAAGCAAAGTAACTGATTTGGGCCCCCCATCATGTCGTAATAGAATCAGAAGATGCAGCTGCACAGCAACATGCTGCACACACCGGGGCAGCCGAGCTACTGGTTGCTATGGGCAACAGCCCGCTTTCCTCTGTGGGTGCACAATGCAGGGAATAGCAGTGGCAAAATGCAGAGTGAGAGATGAATGGCTGGGACATTTGCACTCAGGGACTGGGGCACCCCTGTGAAGAGGGCGCCAGATATCACAGCAGCTGGACTTTCCCCCTGCATCTCCAGCCTGGCAATAGCAGAAAGCTCTGGACACCGCCAAACCGGAAGCCGTTCCCCAGACAGAATTACATAACCACCCCCACCACCGAACAACCGATTTCCTCCCAAACTAGACAGCCACCATGCAGCCTCCATTCCAGTGAATACGATAGTCCAGCAGAGAAGGCAGCCGCAGCGGGGGAGAAGGACAGCACCAGATGACTCACATTCACCTATTGCGATCCAAGCAATAGAGGTCCCGTCATCCGGAGCCCATCTGTCTCCTCTAGAGTGCTGCCGCTCTGTTACTACTACTATTACTACTTCCTGTCTGATCTGAGAATCAGGAAGTTCAGAGCGAGCGGCTGCACTGTAGAAGAGACAGATGGGTTTCAGATGACGGGATCTCTATCGCTTGGATCATGGATAGGTGAGTGAGCATTTGCCATCTGTTGCTATCATTCTTGCTGCAGCTGTGGTTCTCTGTGGGAAGGGAGGGAGGAGTGGGCAGCGGCAGAGCGCACAGTAGCAGGAGGGGGACCTAGGAGTAGAGCCTGGCTCTGAAGACAATCAGCAGCGCACGGCATCATTTGACAAGACAAGACAAATAACATTTATATCGTGCTTTTCTCCTGGCGGACTCAAAGCGCCAGAGCTGCAGCCACTAGGACGCGCCCTATAGGCAGTAGCAGTGTTAGAAAGACTTGCCTAAGGTCTCCTACTGAATAGGTGCTGGCTTACTGAACAGGCAGAGCCGAGATTCGAACCTTGGTCTCCTGTGTCAGAGGCAGAGCCCTTAAAGGGACTCCCGAGCAGTGCCTGTGGGTATGCCTTTAAGCATACCCACAACTAATTAATTACATCCTCACACCTACCAGCATGATGTTTGTAATTATATCCCCCTGGGTTCCTTATATTTCATTGCATTGTGCTGAATCGAGCTGCCGACTTTGGAGAAAAGTCATCCTGTGGCCGAAATTTCAATCGCGAAAATAGCGAAAACTAAAAGGCATAGGGCGACCGTTTATATATCATTGGAAAGAGGAGAAAGAGAGCTTTAAAATGATATGCATCTTTCCATAGTTACTGCACTGCTCAGAGTCCCTTTAACCATTATACCATCCAGCCACTGCTGACAGGATGGCGAGGGCTGGTTTAGGTGCTGATGGGGCCCCTTTGACTTAGAATGGGGCCCCAAGCAACTGCTTTTGTTGCCTGGTTGGTAATCCGGCCCTGCACAGGCGACCTGGGTTTGAATCTCGGATCCTCCTCCTGTTCAGTAAGCCAGCACCTATTCAGTGAGAAGACCTTGGGCAAGACTCCCTAACACTTCTACTGTCTATAGAGCGTGTCCTAGTGGCTGCACCTCAGGCACGATATAAATGATCTGTGTCTGTCTTGTCTTAATAAGAGAGCATGCATGTATGTATTGGTGTGTATGCATGCCTGCTTTCATGCGCATGTGTGTGTACATGCATGCAGACATGTCTTTATTTGGCTGTGTGTGGGCATGCCTTAAAGAAAACCTGTAATAAAAAAAACCTCCCCTGGGGGTACTCAACTCGAGTGGGGGAATCCCCTGGATCCTATTGAGGCTTCCCCCATCCTCCTCGGTCCCACAGCGGCGGCGATAAAGCTTCCCGAACAGCGGGGATGCAAATATTTACTGTACCTTCCCGGCTCCAGCGCAGGCGCAGTATCGGCTCTCTGCTCGGAGATAGGCGGAAATAGCTGATCACTGTCGGGCCGCTTTACTGCGCAGTACAGAGGACCCGACGGAGATTGGCTATTTTTGCCTATCTCCGTGCGGAGACCCGCAAAGGCGCCCCCGCTGGAGCCAGGAAAGGTAAATAAATCAGTGTTTATCAGCACTTGTCAGCCTTGTCGATGGAGGATTCCGGGACACTTCGAAGGGAGCCAGCGCTGGACTGCCTGCAGCTACAGGGGAGGGGGAAGCCTCATAGGGACCCTGAAGCTTCCCCCTCCCGAGCTGAGTACCCCCAGGTACTACAGGTTCTCTTTAAGCTAAGTACACACATGCAAGAATTCTTGGGGATCGGGAAATTATTCCTCAGGCAATAATTAGGAGGCCAATCCTGTACAGAAACATCCCTAGCCTTGAGCGATGTGTTCTGTTTCTATGGAGAGGGGCGGAGGGATGATGATTGGCGGACGACAGAGCTGTTTCAGTCGGTCGGTGGGGGGTGGAAATGGCGTTGTGATTGGTAATGCTTGGGCATCAGGGTCATTAAAGTTCTGACAGGACAGATCCTTAATGACCCCTGATGCCCAAGCAATATTGATCGTTTGCCGCTGTCGTCTTCCACTATACACCCATAGCAATCATCGACAGAAACGTTCGTTGTCAGCAGTTTCAGCCGACAATTATTGTGGCATGTCTATACATAGCTTAAAGGGAACCCGATGTGAGAGGGATATGGAGGCTGCCTTATTTCCTTGTAAACAATGCCTGTTGCCTGGCAGCCCTGTTGATTTTATGGCATAAATAGAGTCTGAGTCAAAACCCTGGAACAAGATTATGATCCAGAATTAGCATCATTAGTAGAGTCAGAGTATTTGATCTGCTGCATGCTTCTTCAGGGGACTATGGCTAAAAGTATTAGAGACACAGGATCAGAAGGACTGCCAGGCAACTGGTATTGTTTAAAAGTGAAAAAAATGGCAACCTCCATGCAATTTACACTTTAGATCCTCTTTCCAATTGAGTAAATGATCGGATGTGGGGAAAAAAAATACAACCTACTGATCACCAGCAACCAATCCAAAGCTCAAAATCAATTTGGTTCTGGATTGGAAGCAGATCAGACATGTTGGAAAATATTGATCAAAATACTGGATATTGTTCCATGTGTATGTACTTTCCATCAATTTTTGATTGATATCCAGTCAGTACATAGAGGCACTCATGCTTGCTACACAGCCATAGCAGTTAAGGCACCTGTTTTTTCACTGACCTGAGGAAGCGGACAAGCACCCGCGAAACGCGTTGTCAATTTTATTTTATGTGTACAAATAAAATACCTTTTTTTCAATAAACTGGTCCAAATTCCTCGAGAGGAAAGATTACCTCTCTGTTTATAAGATCAATAACAGCTTATTAGCATATTTTTTATGCATTGGGTGCCTCCAAACCTTTTTTAAGTGTCCGATTTGATAAATGATCAGAAATCTGTTAGGAATTTGAGAAATTGCATACATGTGTATGCAAGCTTCCTTCTATATCCATTTGATGTAAGATCTGATCACACGCTTGGACAGAATCTGAAGTGAAAATTGTATGGTGTGTACCAGGCTCTAGTGTAAGTGCACAACCTGTGCATGCCTGTATGTGTGCATTCAGCTATGCGTGTGTTCTGTTCAGTGATTCCAGCTGTGGCGGATCTAGAGGGGTGCAGGCATGGCTAGTGCCATGGGCGACAGTGCACCATGGGCGCCATGCCTGCCCCCATGCTGCCCACCACCTCCGCATCTTGTGCTGCCCGTTCCACGATGCCTCCGGTCCCCTGTGCACCCCCTCCTTCCCATGGGGTGGTGCTGCTGGCCACCTCCGCATCTTGTGCCTCCCACCCCAGGGCTCGATGCCTCCGGTCTCCCGTGCACCCCCTCCTTCCCATGGGGTGGTGCTGCTGGCCACCTCCGCATCTTGTGCCTCCCGCCCCAGGGCTCGATGCCTCCGGTCTCCCGTGCCCCTGCCTGCCGTCTCTCTGTCCCTGCTGTAAGTCTTTAGATTAGTGGTAAGAGGAGAGACAGAGAGTACGCACACCGTCCACCCATCGCGTCACATGCGG
Source organism: Hyperolius riggenbachi (assembly GCF_040937935.1). NCBI lineage: Eukaryota > Metazoa > Chordata > Amphibia > Anura > Hyperoliidae > Hyperolius > Hyperolius riggenbachi. The sequence goes on along the minus strand of NC_090650.1, from coordinate 46,573,040 downwards.
AAGTGATGTCATCAGTCACTTCCTGCATTTGAAGTGCACCGGGCGGGAAGTGTGTGCCCTCTCTGTCTCTCCTCTTGTCGCTAATCTAAAGTCTGATAGCAGGGACAGAGAGCCAGCGGGCGGGGTTTAGGAGACCGGTGACATTGAGTACCGGGGCGGGAGGCACAAGATGCGGAGGTGACGAACATCTAAGGTGTGAGTGTGACAGCCAGAAACAGAGAGCCATGGGATGCGGTAGTGGTGAGCGGTAGTGCGGGGGGCAAACTCAACACCGTGGGCGCTATACAGCTTGGATATGCCTACGGATTGCAGACTTTATGCTTATGCATTTAAGACAATAGGAGCAAGTTGGATGTTTAGTTAATATCTGAGTGGGGAGGCGGAGTCAAGGATTTTCATACCACGGTATTTAGATTGTTCATAATTGATCAGGAAGTTTGTTTGTTTACAAGCACTGTCGGGTCATGAAAGTTGTGTGAAATTACTCACTGGTGTCTTAAAGACTGCCTAATTTCCAATAAATAGGCCCGGCTTTGTCAATGACTTTATGATGTTGTTCCCTGTTAATTGTTGAGCGAACCCCCATTGTTGGCCATGAATGGCTTTATAGTCCAGTCTAGTCCCTTGCTGTAATCAGAAGCCAATAAACGGCCACTCTGTAAAATGCTTACAAAAATGGTGTTTTATATCCTGTGCAAGATGCTCCATCCTGGAAATCACAGTAAACATGCAGCAAGTAAATCAGTTAAACATGGTGATGAAGTGAGTGGATCAGTAAAACATTCTGCCCATCTTCCTACACAGACATGATCTACAGATATGTGGCTGATGCCTTGCTTAACCTCCCTGGTGGTAAGCACGACACAGTGTCAGGCTAGCCGCCGCAGGGGATCGCCTGGCCCCAGGAGGATTTTTTTTCATAGAATTTGTTCAATTTTCTTCAGCTAGCACTTGGCTAGCTACTCGAGCCTCCCAAGTGCCTCTGCTCTCCCCCCGATCCCCGCCGCAATACATACCCCACAGGGATCCCGCGATGATGCAGGCTCCCAATCAGCTCCGGGCTTCGCTATGGGGAGGATCGGGACTGCGCATGACGTCACCTGCCAGCAGTAAAAATGACATCACCTGCCAGCAGTAAAAATGTCACCATGTGATAAATGTCAGAAAATAAGTCATGGAGAGAAAAGATTTTTTAATGAGCAAACACTGACTAAATCATTTATACATAATTTTCACTGGAGTTCCTGTTTAAAAGAGACATTTTATTGTATAGTTTGCCTCCTACAAATCACTTCTGTTTTTATATTCATTTTATTTTTGTTATAGATATTATGAATTTATTCATCAACAATGTTATGAATCCTACATTTTCAAGAACATAACAGAACAATGTGTCTTCTAGTAAACAAATGTCATAGGGTGCATTAGTTGACAGTTGCCTATTTGGCTGATCTTTGCCTTATTGGGTGATATCTAATGTCGGCGAGATTGCAGGATTGTTGTTCTCATAGGGACATTTGTTAAGGTACCCATAGAGTACTTGATACTTTGATAGATTAAACATTAGATTTAATATAAACATAAAATCTAATGAAAATCTATTAAACCTTCATCCTACTACCAATTACTGAATCTGAGAGAGCCTAAGCGTTTGAATCCTATGGGAGAAAAGCGCTATAGAAATGTTATTGTATTATTGTATTGTAAACCTGTGGCTTTTATGATAGTACAATCAAAATATTAATCGGACTTGTCCATTCTTTGTCCGATAAATCCCAGTGGAAATGCAGGGGGTGGCGTGGGTAGCAGCAGTATGAAATTGAGGTTTATGAAGTCCTATACTGCATTGGGGGTTATTTGCCTGATCTATTACAAATTGTACAGTGTATGGCTAGCTTTAGGCTGCTTTGAAAACATCTTAACATGTCTAATTCATGTTCTTTCTATAAGCAGTGTTTCCGCGAACTACTCCTCACTCATCCTCTCTGACTATACCTGAGTAGAAATATCGGCGAATGGTTCCCGAACCGTTCGCCGGCGAACATCTCACCCTGTACTACCCTGCTATGACCCGGAGTAGTACGCCTGCGCTGGCCCGGCGGTGCGCGTCCTATATCGTGCTCCTGTTGCCGGGGCACTTTCTGCGCATGTGCGTGACGTCATGGGTGACATCTAGCTCATGCGCAGAGAGTGCCCCGCAACAGGAGCGCGATCAAAGACGCTCCCCGCTGGGCCAGCGCAGGTGTACTACTCCGGGTCATAGCGACCCCGGAAGTAGTACAGTGCCCATAGATATTCGCCCGCGAATGGTTCGGGCCATCTCTATACCTGAGGACCCGTTTCGACTAGTGCGGTGCAATTTCTTTGCGGAAAAACGCATAAAGTAATTTGCATGTGGATGCGAATTCATATGCGTTTGTATGCAAATTTTTATGCAAATACGCATGCGTTTTTGTGTATTTTTGTAGGTAAGCGATTTTAACCATGTCAGTGCCTGTGTGCTTTTACATTGATTTTACATGATTTTACATGCAGAAAACGCATGCAGATTCGCTCTAGTGGAAACGGGCCCTGAAACATGATCCATCTGTGCTTTGGTTGACTTTATATCTGAGGGTGGTCACATCATGCCTACACATCTCCCCATTATCTTATGTTAAAGGGACCTGAGCAGTGAAAATAAACAAAATCGGTACTTACCTGGAGCTTTCTCCAGCTTACCGTAGGTTAGGAGGTCCCCCGGCGTCCTCCTGGCTCCTCCCCCGGCGTCCTCCTGGATTGTGCAGCGGGACCGGAGGAGGAGCCAGGAGGACGTCGGGGGACTTCCCAACCTACGGTGTGCTGGAGAAAGCCCCAGGTAAGTACTGATTTTGTTTATTTTCACTGCTCAGTGTCCCTTTAACCTCCTGTGCTTTCAAATAAGTGTCTCTGCCAAGGCAGAGGAAATTCCTGGGCTGACACAGCTGAGAGATCAAATTACAGTGGTGATTAGTAACAGATGAGGGGGAATTCGACTGGCTAAACTCTCTAAATACATACAGGATGCATTTCTTTCCATTTTCCTTCTGTCCTGTGCAAAAGTTCAGGTCCAGCTTAAAAGGAAATACTAAAGGCGTACAAAACGTAAACTTTTAAAACATGGACCAATTTCTCATGATTGACACAGCTGTCAGTCTGAATTTCCTGTGCTCATTGAAACAACTTGCAGAAAGTACGAGTGACATATTTTTTCCCATTTGCCCTCTTTTCTGGGTGCTGTGGGGAGCCTCCTGCTTCAAGTTTGCTCTTCCACTGGTTAGTACTTAACACTGGCAAAGTGTCAGCAGAATGTGAAACATTAATGTGCAATAATTTCAGCCTGCTCTATGGGCTTTTAAACTGTATATATATATACTAGCTGATGACCCGACGTTGCCCGGGTATGCATTTGGTTGTTGTTTGCTCCGCCCAGTTTTTCTAACCTTGACACACAGTCACTAACCAATTACCAAGTTTTTGAGCTTTGGGGTCCTTGGCATCAATCATTTTTATTTTCCCATTGAAATGAAACATATCCAATTGGCTGTTTGTGGGTCTGCCCCTTTTGAGAATTCGAACCCCTAGTCACCCAATGACTGACCATGCCAGGTTTGAGGCCTCTGCCATTAACAGTCTAAAGGTAGCCATACATCTAGCGATGATGGGCAGACCAAGAGAAAAATCTCTCTCTCAATCAAATCTGATTAGAGAGAGATCTGTCAGCTTCCCATACACTGCAGGCTGATTCCCAATCGATTTCGAGACTGGCTAGATGTGCTTATATGATTGAGCTGCCAGGAAACTGTCCAAAATTTAAAACACAAATGCCTGGCCTGGCTGAGTGCTCACTTTTATGTCTATGAAGGAGGAAAGGTGGGGAGATGATTTGAGAGCCAGAACTTCTTAATAGAACACAGGAAATATTTCAGACCAACAAAATCAATTCTGTTCCAAGGGCACCCGAACTGCCACGTGACCTTCTGAGATAAACATGGGCACATATAGTACTAAACATTGCAAGAGTGACGGTAATAAGCCATTGCTTTTATCTACGCAAATGAGGCAGACAAACAATAGTATGCAGCCCTAGCTCTCTTAAAAAGTAAACAAAAGGTAAAACACTTCTGCTTGGCTGAGGAAACATTGCTGATAACAGGACAGGGTTGAAAATCTCTAAAGTCTATTATTTCTTTTGTTTCATAACTGAATGAAGCAGATTTTACAGCACTGACTTGGCTGCTTAATGGAATTTAGCCCTTCAATGAATATGAGACTTCAAGGAACTTCTGTTTACCATTCATTATATCATCATTCCTTCATTCTATAAGTGACCCAAGAAATGTTGTTTGTATAGAGAGATCCCTTGGCAATCAGGTCCTGTCCTAATTCAATTCTGCTGTAGACCCGTGTTTAGTTTTACATGGTTAAGGTGGGCTCGGTGCTCACCATGGATGGTGCCCCCATGGCTGCCTGACCTCTACTGTCTATGATGAACTTCCCATATGCCAGGAATCTATGGATCGAATATGCTCCATATGAAGAGTCTGTTTGGACGAAACGTGTAGGAGAGAGCCAGGTGTGCCTAACGTCATCCAACAGAAAGTAGGATACTGGCTGATTTAGCATTCTATCGAGCAGCCCCACATGGCTAGTCTGGGTGGTGAAGGGATGCCAGACCCACAGCAGCATAGCGAACATCGCTGGGCATATTCTGACAGGCTCGATGACCCTCTTACACACTTGGAATAAAGAGTTTTATGATTTGGAACGAAAATCCGCCTGTGATTCATATAATATGCTGGACCTGCCTTATATCTGAGGTCAGGGGCGTTCCTAGGGTCCTTGGAGATCGGTAGCACCTGGGGGCAAAAATGGGCATGGTCATGCAGTGAGTTGGCGTGGCCATGGGTGGGGCCAATCGTACATTAGATTATGACAGTGGTGGCGAACTTTTTGGAGGCCCAAATTGCAACCCACAAGTCACTTATCTATCGCAAAGTGGCAACAGCAATTTAAACTAAATACTATACAAACGTTTTAACACATACATTGAACATTATGGAAAATCCAAGTTGAAAAACTGAAAAGATAAACAATTTCATCCATCCTACTCCTGAAAAAATATATTCATTTTTTTACAACCTCACAGTTTTAGTTTCTGTTTTAAAAAGCTAAAAAAGTAGGTTTAACCACCCTGGCGTTCTATTAAGATCGCCAGGGCGGCTGCGGGAGGTTTTTTTTTAAATAAAAAAAAAAACTATTTCATGCAGCCAACTGAAAGTTGGCTGCATGAAAGCCCACTAGATGGCGCTCCGGAGGCGTTCTTCTGATCGCCTCCGGCGGCCAAAAGTAACACGGAAGGCCGCAATGAGCGGCTTTCCGTGTTTTGCTTACTTCGTCGCCATGGCGACGAGCGGAGTGACGTCATGGACGTCAGCCGACGTCCTGACGTCTGCCGCCTCCGATCCAGCCCTTAGCGCTGCAGGGCTCAGGCGGCTGGGGGGACCCTCTTTCGCCGCTGCTCGCGGCGATCAGGCAGCACACGCGGCTGGCAAAGTGCCGGCTGCGTGTGCTGCTTTTTATTTGGTAAGAATCGGCCCAGCAGGGCCTGAGCGGCACCCTCTGGCGGTAATGGACGAGCTGAGCTCGTCCATACCGCTAAGGTGGTTAATGCTATTGTCTCATATGATGATGATTCAGCTTTTCCCATAGTCTCGCAGTTAGCAATCATGTGCCCCCAACAAGACAAATTCAGCAATCATGAGGCCCCTATCAAGACAAATTCAGAAATCATGAGGCCCCCAACAAGACAAATTCAGCAATCATGAGGCCCCCAACATGACAAAGTCAGCAAGCGTGAGGCCCCCAACAAGACAAATTCAGCAATCATGAGGCCCCCAACAAATCATGAGGCACCCAACAAGACAAATTCAGCAATCTTGAGGCCCTCAACAAGACAAATTCAGCAATCATGAGGTCCCCAACAAGTCAAATTCAGCAGTCATGAGGCACATAAATAGACAGCATTTCACATAAATAGGCAGAATGCCCCCTTAATATTAATATGCTGTGGCCTTTTTGATAGTGATTCTGGGCTGGTTGGCTGGTGGTGATGCTGGGCTGGCTGGCCTGGATAGTTTAGGTAGCGACAGGTGCCCCCTAGTTAAGGTAGCGCCAGGAGTACCCCAGTTTAGGTAGTGACAGGAGCCCCCCAGTGTAGGCAGTGACAGGAGCCCCCAGTTTAGGTAGTGAGAGGAGACCCCCAGTTAGGTAGTGACAGGAGCCCCCCAGTTAGGTAGTGAGTGACAGGGACCCCCAGTTGGGTAGTGAGTGACAGCAGGGACCCCCAGTTGGGTAGTGAGTGACAGCAGGGACCCCAGTTAGATAGTGAGTGACAGCAGGGACCCCCAGTTAGATAGTGAGTGACAGCAGGGACCCCCAGTTAGTGAGTGACAGCAGAGACCCCCCAGTTAAATAGTAAGTGACAGCAGGGACCCCCGTTTAGATAGTGACAGCAGGGACCCCCAGTTAAATAGTGAGTGACAGCAGGGACCCCCAGTTAAATAGTGAGTGACAGCAGGGACCCCCGTTAGGTAGTGAGTGACAGCAAGGACCCCCAGTTAAATAGTGAGTGACAGCAGGGACCCCCGTTAGGTAGTGAGTGACAGCAGGGACCCCCGTTAGGTAGTGAGTGACAGCAGGGACCCCCAGTTAAATAGTGAGTGACAGCAGGGACCCCCGTTAGGTAGTGAGTGACAGCAGGGACCCCCGTTAGGTAGTGAGTGACAGCAGGGACCCCCGTTTAGATAGTGACAGCAGGGACCCCCAGTTAAATATTGAGTGACATCAGGGACCCCCGTTAGGTAGTGAGTGACAGCAGGGACCCCCGTTAGGTAGTGAGTGACAGCATGGACCCCTGTTAGGTAGTGAGTGACAGCAGGGACCCCCAGTTAAATAGTGAGCGACAGCAGGGACCCCCGTTAGGTAGTGAGTGACAGCAAAGACCCCCGTTAGGTAGTGAGTGACAGCAGGGACCCCCGTTAGGTAGTGAGTGACAGCAGGGACCCCCATTAGGTAGTGAGTGACAGCAGGGACCCCCGTTAGGTAGTGAGTGACAGCAGGGACCCCCGTTAGGTAGTGAGTGACAGGCGTGCTCCCCACCCCACCTACCTTGCCGCGTCAGACCTCAGGATCAGCGGGCGACCCGACCAGATAGAGCGGGCGCCGGGCACAAATATGCGGAAGTGATGTCACTTCCGCATATCAGCGGTGTCCGCTAAGTCCTAGCGCCCGCTCTATCTGGTCGCTCGGCGCTGATCGAGGTCTGAATGGCAGCGGGGACAGGGCAGAGCGGGGCAGCGGCAGCCGGGAGATCCGTGGCACCCACGGACAGATTGGGGGCACAGGCCCCCCCAAAATAGGGCTAGCGACGCCCCTGTCTGAGGTGGACGCCATCTGGTGAGCTCATATGCTTGAGGGGGAGTAGTGTGCGGAGGACACTCTGTGGAGCACATTTGGATCACTTTTTATTGGTGGTGTGCTGTGATTGTTGCCGTTTAACTGTAATGCACTATGTATGGTAATATTTTGTTGTAGGCATAGGCAGGGGTGTAACTAGAAATCACTGGGCCCCCCCGCAGCTGCATACCTTGCAGGGTCTATTGTTACGCCCCTGGGCATAGGGATGCAAAAGTGGACGAGCGCTGTCAAACTTTATGGTCTGGGATTGATTACGCTGCTAAGCCAATTTATCCTTCTACAATCGAAACTCAATTGGATAGTAATTGATTTTTACACCACAGTGCTTGCTCAATCTTCAGCAGAAATCTGCTCCAACATATCCAATCACACTTTGATCAATAAGCAGCCAAAATCATTCAAAATTGAATCAACTCAGGGCAATCACGGTGGCGTAGTGGTTAGCTCTCTCGCCTTGCAGCGCTGGGTCCCTGGTTCGAATCCCAGCTAGGTCAACATCTGCAAGAAGTTTGTATGTTCTCTCCGTGTCTGCGTGGGTTTCCTCCGGGCAATCCGGTTTCCTCCCACATTCCAAAAACATACGGATAAGTTAATTGACTCCCCCTAAAATTGGCCCTAGACTACAGTACATACACTACATAATATAGACATATGGCAATGGTAGGGATTAGATTGTGAGCTCCTTTGAGGGACAGTTAGTGACAAGATATATATATATATATATATACACTGTACAGCGCTGCGTAATATGTCGGCGCTATATAAATACTAAATAATAATAATAATAATAATCAAAGTGGTTGAATCAGCTTGAAAAATCAATATGTGAGGCCTAGCTCTACAGGTAGTGCATGTTTGTGTGTGATCTCTGAAGACATGCAAAATCAGTAGAGATAGGGGTTGCAGCGGTTATTACTGGACTAGAGGACCCACATCTCCAGTTGCTACATTTTTATTGGTGCCATAGTATAAATGGTCATCTCTATATGAGCTATAAATAGTTGCCGTTTTTAACAAAACTTTTCCTTCACTTACACCTCTGTCTCCTTCACTTATAACTCTGTCACACTTGTAAAGTCAAAGGTCTTTCAATCTGGTGAGTCTGTTTCCTTATGGTGTGGTGGTGGAATTAACTTTGAGAACTACAGTTTCCAGGAGGATTTCAAGTGCCAAGCTATAGGAGAATTAAATGGACTGGGACTCATTCATATATTAGCAATGGTGTTCATTCATTTTTAATAGTTGTGTATGCGCTACCTTCTCTGAGAGGGGCTGATGATCTTAAGTTCAGTGATATCTTAGTAAAACAGGGACTGACTAATACAAAATGGGACCCTAGTAAGGTAGCAGCCTTGGCCCTACTCACCTGGCATGTGACATTTTTTGTAAGGTTGTGTAGGGAAGGGAGCCAGACACCTGAATATGAACCAGGCCAGGCACATGGATACCCATCATGGCAGGTACCTTGATACCCACCAGGCTAGGCAAACGGATGCTCACAGACCAGGCTTCTGGATAACCACCAGGCCAGGCACCTGAATTCCCTCTAGGCCAGGGGCTTGGATGACCACATGGTCAGTTTCCTGGATGCCCACTATGCTAAACACCTGGATGCCAACAAAGCCAGGCGCCTGGATTCCCACAAGGTGAGGCACCAAGACACCCATCAGGCCTGGAGCATGAATTCCTACTAGGCCAGAGGTCTTGGTGCCCACAAGATCAGGCTCCTGGATGCCCATCAGGCCAGGCACCTGGATGAAAATAAGGTCAGGCACCTTGATGACCACAAGCCATGAACCTGGATGCCCATACGGTCAGGCTCCTGTATTTCCAAAAGGTCAAGCACCTGGATACCTATGAGGTTAGGCACCAGCACAATCAACAAGCCAGACCCCTGATTACCCACTTGGCCAGGCCCCTGGAAACACTTCAAGCCAGAATCCTGAATACCCACCAGTAGAGATGGCCCGAACGGTTCGCCGGCGAACTTCCGTGGTTCGCGATCACGGCGAACCGGGAACTTTTCCGGAAGTTCGGTTCGTCCCTGTAGTGCATCATGAGGGTCAACTTTGACCCTCTACATCATAGTCAGCAGGCACATTGTAGCCAATTAGGCTACACTCCCTCCTGGAGCCCCACCCCCCTTATTAAAGGCAGGAAGCATCAGGCAATGGACTCACTCGTGTGCCTGCAGTAATTAGTGAAGGGATTGCTGCTGCAGACTCTCATAGGGAAAGCTTAGTTAGGCTCTTGTAGGCTTGTTAGCTTGCTCCTGGCTGATTGTTATTGCTAAAAAAGCACCCCAAAACAGCTCTTTTGAGCTTTTGAGAGCTAATCCTGTTCTTGTGATCTATTTTTTTTTTTTTTGTGTGGCCACTTGCATTATATACAGCCCTGTCTGTCAGTGTCACTGTGCCTGTCTGTGTGTGACAGGTGCACATGTAATACCCATCACTGCATATACCTACTACCTGTTGTGTTCACTTCAGTGCACCCACCTACCTACATGAGCACACGCATTGTCACTGTGCCTATCTGGTACCTGTCTGTGTGTGACAGGTGCACATATAATACCCATCCCTGCATATACCTACTACCTGTTGTTCACTTCAGTGCACCCACCTACCTACATGAACGCACGCAGTGTGATATACCACTCCGTGCATACCTGTTAACTGCACCTGTGTGACTGACTGCACATTGTATTAGCAAGTCAATGCATACCTTTCATTTAATGCCCCCCCCCCCCCCCCAATATGGACAAAACACACCCAAGATAATAAGGTCGTTGCTTCATTGTGGACAGACCAAATTTGATCAGCTGGAGAGTCACTATTGTTCTGTCATTCAGCTACCGCAGCCTGGCGACCATATGGGCTTGAAAACCGCCATGGCCTGCACTCTGGCCATGGTGCGCACCAGTCCAGTACGGCCGTCACTACACAAACAGCTGTTTGCGGTGCGTTACACAGTGAGTTTGGTGTGTCAGTGTGAAGCAGTATTCTAATTACACTTCCTGATTGATGTATACACATGCAAGATGTTTTAAAGCACTTTAGGCCTGCGGCTGCTTTGCGTCAAATACAGATTTTTCCCCGGGACTTTTGGCGTCTATCCCACTCCACCATGCCCCCCTCCAGGTGTTAGACCCCTTGAAACATCTTTTCCATCACTTTTGTGGCCAGCATAATTTTTTCTAGTTTTCCAAGTTCACCTCCCCATTGAAGTCTATGGCGGTTCGCGAAAGTTCGCGCAAACCGAACTTTCGCGGGAGGTTCGCGAACCAAAAATCTGAGGTTCGGGCCCTCTCTACCCACCAGGCCAGGCCGCTGGAAACCCATCAACCAAGACCACTGAATACCCACCAGGCCAGGCTCCTGGAAACCTAAAAACAGTTGTCTTGAGTAAATTTGGCCATGCATAGGTCAATATTCAGTTGACATTTTCAATCACTTTGATGCAATTTGTCAGGGGCATATTGACCCACACAAGGTAATTGAATTCAAGGTTTATCGGTTGATTCCGCCCATGGTGGTTATTTGAATCAATGAAGAGAAGGAGAGGCAGTTGATGACCTCATAGCCTAATTGTGCAATGATCGGTGCAGCAGTTGCATGGAATCTCAATCAGGTTTCTGCAATTCTGAAATGTGATGGAGATTGAGAGGTGGCAGGCAGTAATTTTACCACTACCCATTAGTATTTTTAATCACGAATTGTTTGTCTGTCAGTTTGGGCCACCATTGACCCTTGGACCCATGGACCTTTAAAGGAACTCCCACATCATAAAAATATACAGATAGGTTAATTAGTCTCCTCATAAATAATAAAATAAAGCAAAGGCAGCTGGAAAAAATAGATACGTACCTTGGTAGATCAGAATCAGAATCTTTTATTTCGCCAAGTGCCCGGAAATGGTTTTGGCATGTACAGGGCTAGGTGCGGAACAAGACATACAATAAAATAAGAGTACAAATACAGCAGTTTAAACCATAAACATTTACACAGAGTTTGAGCTCAAGTATGTAAAATGTGCAGTGGTGCAATCATGTGCTACCAAATGCTACTTGAAGGGGGCGGAGAAGAGAGTTCATAGAGTTCAAAGAGTTGTAAGCTGAGGGAAAGAAGCTATTCTTGTGTCTTGCAGTCCTGGTGTAGATGGACCGGAATCTCCGGCCCAAGGGGAGCCGCTGGAAGAAGTGGAAGTCTGGGTGGGACAGGTCATTAACGATTCTTAGAGCTCTGGAGCAAAGTCTGGAGTTGTAGAGTTGATCTAGTGAGGGGAGTAATTTCCCGATGATTTTCTCTGCTGATCTTATGACCCTCTGTAGTTTGTGTCGCTGGCGGGGAAGCCAGCGTACCAGACCAGGATGGAGGCCTCTGGGTAATCCAGAAGTACTCCAGAAGCTACGTGTGTCCTTCTCGACCCAACCGTTGCCATGTAAGGACCCTCTGACCGTATTGTCCCACAAGAGCTTGTGGGATATGTTCTCATGGCTACGCTCCCTGCCTTGAACAAGTGTGGCCAAAGCAGCTCTTTCCCATGTGGCTCCATGCTGCTTCTCAGGCACGGTCGAACATGCAGAGCTGCAGTATAGCCATACTACTGCAAAAAGGGAGCACCTTGCTTCATTAGAAGCAGTAGCGCAGCAATAGAGCATGCAGAGGTTGTGACTGCTCCGGGGCCAAATAAGAAGTATGTTTCTCCCAAGTAATGAGCTATAAATTACTTTCTCCTCTGTTGCTGTCACCATGGCACTGACAGGTTTTTGACTAGTCCATCTCTTCAGGGATAATTCTCAGCATTTAATTTATTCTTTACAAAAGCACCCCCTGGAAAGGATATATTAAAAGATGCAGGTGCCTGCATCCCCAGAAACACACCTATTCTGGCAGTTGGATGGAGCAACTGCCATTCACTAAGTGCTTTTGAAAGTAAAGAAGACCCTGAGAATCTCACATGAGGGGATTAGCTAGTCCAAAACCTGTCAGTTCTGTCAGATTTCAACTACTTACTGTAAGCGAGAGCAACATAGGAGAAGAGTAATTTATGGCTCATTTTACTCTGGAAGAAACTTACTTCTTAATGACATATATTTAAAATTTTAAGATTTTCGCGACAGAGGTCCTTTAAGTCTGCAGATGGCAGTCAGTGGAAGGCATACTACCCCATGAGCTCTGCACATACATTGCAGTGCCAGTGAGGGTAGCTTCTCCATTCACCACCAGTAGGTTGCCATGGTTACATGCTGGGGGGGGGGGGTAATGTAAAGTTGAATACTCACCTAATGACACAGGAAGATGGATGCCAGCGTTCCCCAATCCATCTTCCTGCTGGACGTGTCATCACGCAACGGCACGTGGCGGGCACAAATGGGAAGTCAAGCGATTGCGGTATTTTACGTAGAGTCTCCTTGGATCTTAAAGATGCGCTGTGACGGTCTTTATCACCATGCGTCGTCACATGTTGTTCAAACACCTGTACCCACGTTGCAAGAATCCGGAACAAAAAAATCGCCAGTCATGGGAAACTCATCGAAGAGACTGTGCAGTGAGTACGGGCCTTAAAACTTGCATTGTGGCCCAGAGCTGCTTATGCCGGGTACACACGATACATTTTTCCGCTCGATAGATGGATTCGATAGATAATTCCCGTCATGTCCGATATTCCTTCCGAACGATTCTGTGCTCGATTTCTAATAGAAGTGAATGGAAAAAGATAAGAAAAACGAGTGGAAGTTAAGAGAATTGAGCGCAGAATCGAGTGGAAAAACGAATGGTGTGTACCCAGCATTAGCTAGACACTGATTAGAAGGCCTGGACAAAAACTGCCCAAACCCAGGATTACAAACCACAATCAACAAGACTCAGGCATAGGACATGCTGGCGTTTGTAGCCCCCCAAAGCTGGAGGGGAGGGGGGGGGGGGTCCTGGAGGCAAACCCCCTGCTGTCAGGCAAGCAGGAGTGCGAATCTTCAGGAGGAATGCTAACAACAGCCCGATTGTTGCCACATCCCAGATCCTTCACGGACCTCCAGCACAACCAGGCCAAAAATATCCCCGGCCATAAAAGCAAGATCACATCATTAAAGGAAACACCCCCAGCCAGTGGTATGTTTACATACAGTGCAGCCAGTAAAATATATTTCTGATCACCATAAACAGAAGTCACTGCGGGGACTTGCCAACTTTGTATAATTATGACCGTAATAAAGAAGTGAAAACACGACATTATCACTCCTCCTCAATCATAACAAAAGGAGAAAGAAGTCTTAATTAGCGAGGGGAAATTTATTGTGAAGTCAGCAGGTAATTGCCAGGCCTCCCCAGGCTGCCAGAGGAGGGACAGCCTCATATATCCTCCTATCTGCTAGAAAAGAAGAAGAATATACAAGAATATCCGCGGCCTGATTGAAAAGAGCCGATTAGGGAGATTCCAGAGTTCAAAGTACGCGCTTTTTAAGAATCTGGCGTTAACTATTAAACCGTCCATTGTCCGCAGTGTGCCCCCTCCGCACGGGCGCCCCTCCCCCGCTGCCCTCATCTCCCAGCCACACAACGTTCAGGACATCAAAATTCAGAGCGAATGTCGGGATCGATCGCGTAATAATAAGCGATAGCCGGGCGCGGACTGATAAGGAAGGGATCTCCCGTCTGAAAATGGAGTCAATAATTATAGCCAAGGAGGAAAATAGGGAACAGGAGGAAGATCAGGCGATGCTGCCTTCTGACTTTTTTCACTACCTTTTGTCTTTCTCACTTTTATTTACATATTTTTATTTTGTATGTTTTTTTTTTATCAAGTGAGTTTATTTGCACGTGGTGCAGCTGAACCCGAGATCTGTGTTTTCATGTAGATTTTGAGTAGAGTGTTGTAGACTGATTGCTGAAGAACCTCATATTATGGCGGCAGGTGGAGAGAGATGATAGATAGATAGATAGATAGATAGATAGATAGATAGATAACTTTCCTGTGTGCGTGTATTTATAAATTAATATTATGACATAATTTACAATATTCCACAGAATACCCTGAATAGCTAATGTCACATTATTCCCATTCACAGTTCCTCAATGGAGCTCACAATCTAAACCCCAACACAGTTACAATCGGATGTCCCTACCTCAAACTACAGCTAGTTTCAGAAGGAGCCAATTAACCTACCAGTATATATATATATATATATATATATATATATATATATATATATATATATATATATATATATATATATATATATATATATATATATATATATATATATATAATGTATTACTATATTTTGTACTTTTTATCCAGTCAGATCATTTGTATGTGGTGCAGCTGAACCTGAAATCCTAATGTGGATATTAAGTGCTGTAGACTGAATCTGGAGAATCTCATATTGTGGCAGGTAGGTAGATAGATAGATAGATAGATAGATAGATAGATAGATAGATAGATAGGAGATGGATAACCTTCCTGAGTGCGTTTATTTATAAATTCATATTATGACATAATTTACATATATTTACATATATCCACTGTCTCACAATCTAATCTCCACCACAGTCACAATCTGACGTCTCTACCACAAATTACAGCTAGTTTCAAGGGGAGCCAATTAACCCACCAGTATGTTTTTGGTTATTTTTTGTAGGTGTGTGTGTGTGTGTGTGTGGGGGGGGGGGGGGGGGGGGGTTAATCTACTTACATTACACACGTGACTCATTGCAGAATTGCAGATTGAACTAAACATGTTTAGTACCAGAGTATCCTGATGGGGCTAAATATGAGAAGATAAGACTGTGTAAGAGATTCAGGCTAGCTGGTATTGGCAAGCTGATCATTTTTGAGGAAGGCAGAGTTGTGGATGGAGACATCCCAAATAAATACTGTGTATATTATATATATATGCTGTGCCATGTCTAATTTGTTTAAAGTACAAAAGAAACGTCTTAAAACAGAAGGTATTTGCGATTATTTAGGTTGGAATGAGTATGACTATAATGATTATGGATTATAATCACTCCAATCTGAATAATCGTAGCACATTACCTTCTGTTTTAAGAAGGCACATTTCTGTTTTGCATAGCATTTTAGCAAGAGAGCTTTTTGATCCTTGGTAGCCCCTTACACACTTCTGGGAGTTGTGGTTCACCATGAGATTTCTGGGCAATCTCTTATATAAAGTGTGGCATTTTTATTCACTTTTTTTTTACACATATGAAAGTAGGTAGGCTGCCCCTCCTCCCGCCTGTGCTGCGGCCCGGCAGTGCAGGGGTTAACCCCCCCTGGCCCTCCTGTCCCTTCCACTTTGATTAACGCACACAGGCAGCAGGCGATGCACAGAGAGGGGCTGACTTCCCTCAAAACAGGATGTTTCCATCAAGCAGAATGTGATTTTCCCCAAAGAGTTCCCGCTCGGCGTATTTGGGAAAAGCGAGCACGTGAACCCTCATTCTTCACCTTATTTGGGGTCACCCCTAATTGTTCTGTAATAGGCAGCGGTTTCCTCCGCGCTCTGCGGCCAGCGCACTCAGCCAGAGAGGAATCAGCGCAGCGCTATTCCCATTGCACACCCCTTCGCAAATGTAACGCGCAGCGCTATTCCCTTATCACTCCTGTGCAAATGTACCGGGCAGCGCTATTCCCCTATCACACCCCTGTGCAAATGTAACGCACGGCGCTATTCCCTATCACTCCTGTGCAAATGTAACGCACGGCGCTATTCCCCTATCACACCCCTGTACAAATGTAACGCGCAGTGATGTTTATATCACATTTTGTTCCCCGTGCGCAAATGTAACTCCTGCCTCAGGCGCTGGGCTCCCCATATATGCTGCACTCTGTATACCTCTCCTGTCCATTCTACTGACTCTGCCGGCCCGCTGCTGCTGTTTTGACTTTTTTTTAAAATATACCTTCCTCAGAAGTTATAAAAAATAATGATAATAAAAAATAGTAGGATATATTTTGATCTTCCTGGAGAATTATATTTTACAGGCCTGTGTTATAAGGGAATTACATTTGCCCAAAAGCAGGGCAAGTTCAAAAATAAATATATCGGCCAATAAATAAATACGCATAGATCCCTGAAAGTCCCAAACCTGGGAAAAGGGCCCAACGAGAGATATATCTATAGTTCGGGCTAGTTTATGTAAGAATGAAGATGAGCTTGCTGTGATGTTTATCTGATTTATATAGGGTGAATGGGGATTGTATATACACCGCATGCTCCTGCCTGCAATATTTCAATTAATCGGTGGCGAGTTAACAACTCCCGCTGTTTCCTTTGCGCACTGGCGTTGAGTAGCGTCCCGGGCGCAGTTTTCGCTCTGCAGAGACAGCAGCACATGCGGCTCTGATTTTCCCTTTGCTTTGGGAATATGCCGTAATCACAATGGTATTTCCACTCGCATTCACAGCCTGCGTGCTGAACCCTCAGTGAACCCTCTCACTGTCGCTCACCAGTAATATGAAGCCTTAAAAATAATGTAAATTTGCGCTGGCGAAAGAGGGGATAGCGGCATGGGCAGCGTTTCTGTAGCGCAGAATGTGATGTGGCGCCCGCCTGCCCGCCCGCGTTTCTGGCATAGGCAGGCAGGAATGAGAAGCGACGGGCTGAGATATTCATGGGGATGCCGAGATTCAGCCGGTCATATTGTGGGAACGCCGCCACGGAGCAGCTACAAAAGTGGCGGCTTGTAAAAAATGCGTTCACCATCACTCAAAGCGTTAACGTGCGTCATATTTCACATTAGGAATTAGAGCGATAATTATGGGGCTAAAATATGGAAAGATCTTTCGGCAGAACACGTACGAAAAAAACACCTTCAGCACCTAAATTCCAACAGCGAAAATGAGGGACTGAGCTTCAAGCAGTCCCTTATAGTGGTACAATAGTAATACAATGTGATACAATACAGTACAATGTGATACAATACAGTACAATAGTGATACAATGTGATCCAATACAGTACAATGTGATACAATACAGTACAAAGTGATACAATACAGTACAATAGTGATACAATGTAATACAATACAGTACAATGTTATACAATGTGATACAATACAGTACAATAGTGATACAATGTGATACAATACAGTATAATAGTGATACAATGTGATACAATACTGTACAATGTGACACAATACAGTATAATAGTGATACAATGTGATACAATACAGTACAATGTGATGCAATACAGTATAATAGTGATATAATGTGATACAGAACGATGTGCTACAATGCAATACAATACAGAACCATAGTGAAACAATGTGATACAAAACAGTACAATGTGAATGTGATACAACACAGGACAATAGTGATACAATGTGAAACAACACAGTACAATAGTGATACAATGTGAAACAACACAGTACAATAGTGATACAATGTATCATCGCACTGCTCCACCAGTGAAATATTCAAAACAATGTATCCATTAGAATTCTACGGTCTTCCCTTTAACCAACAGAATAAAACAAAACTACTCGGACAAGATATTGCTATATGTATACATGATTAGCACTGCAGAGAATGCTGGTCAAATAAGTGGCAGTGAATCCCAAGCCTATAACAACCATATGTATTTGTGTATGTGTGTGTGTGTGGGGGGGGGGGGGGGGGGGGCGCTTGCTGGTGGTGTTTATGGCCACAGGTTGTGAGTGTTATTTGCTGGTGTTTCAGGCAAGTTTTTGTGTTATATTTGCTGGTGGTGTTTCTGGCCAGTTGTGCAAGTATTATTTGCTGGTGTTTCTGGCCATTTGTGTTTGTGTTATTTGCTGGTGGTTTTTCTGGCCAGTTGTATATGCTTTATTTGCTGGTGTGTTGCTGCCAAGGTTGTGTGTGTGTTATTTTCTGGTGTTTCTGGCCAGTTGTGTTTGTTATTTGCTGTTTTTCTGGCCAGGTTATGTGTGTATTATTTGCTGGTGTTTCTGGCCAGATGTGTATTATTTGCTGGTGGTGTTTCTGGCCAGGTTGTGCGTATATTATTTGCTGGTGTTTCTGGCCAGGTTATGTATGTATTATTTGCTGGTAATGTTTCTGACCAGGTTATGTGTGTATTATTTGCTGCTGGTGGTGTTTATGGTCAGTTTTGTATTATTTGCTGGTGTTTCTGGCCAGGTTATGTGTGTATTATTTGCTGCTGGTGTTTCTGGTCAGTTGTGTATTATTTGATGGCGTTTCTGGCCGGTGGTGTATACTTTGCTGGTTAGTTTTTGGTCAGGTTGTGCTGCTGCTGCTGGAGGGTGTGTTCCGCTCGCCTTAACTAGTGATAATTTATCATTCAGCGATAGGAATTGGGAGTACATTGTAGGGGGGAGGGGGAGGGGGGAGAGCTGCGAGGAAAATACCCCTTTGTGAATTGGAATATCAGTGGGTGCCAATGATAAGGCATTACATGCTATTTATACATAGATGGAAGGGAGCCATTCATATAGCTTACATTACCTCATTACACCATATAGGGCACGGCGTCACGCAGCTACCTATATGGCAAGGGAGATTAACCCCTGATGCTCCCCTGCTCTGCCAAATTCCCTGCAGGGAGAGGGAGGGGGTAATGACTAGAGAATAGGTAACCCGGGGGGCAGCATCACAATGACAGGAAGACCACCTAAGATAAATAAGGGAGATGATGGTCAGGGGGAGAATGTGGATTCTATACATCCGAAAATAACTAGTTATTCTCCACTTGGATCAATGCGCCCCACCCCTGGGGGATGCAAATAAATTAGTGTGTGTGTGTGTGTATAGTGTGTGTGTGTGTGTGTGTGTGTGTGTGTGTGTGTGTGTGTGTGTGTGTACAGTGTGTGTGTGTGTGTGTGTGTACAGTGTGTGTGTGTGCACAGTGTGTGTGTGTGTGTGTGTGTGTGTGTGTGTGTGTGTGTGTGTGTGTGTACAGTGTGTGTGTGTGCACAGTGTGTGTGTGTACAGTGTGTGTGTGTGTGTGTGTACAGTGTGTGCGTGTGTGTGTTTGTGTGTGTGTACAGTGTGTGTGTGTGTGTGTGTGTGTGTGTGTGTGTGTGTGTGTACAGTGTGTGTGTGTGTACAGTGTGTGTGTGTACAGTGTGTACAGTGTGTGTGTGTGTGTGTGTGTGTACAGTGTGTGTGTGTGTACAGTGTGTGTGTGTGTGTGTGTGTGTGTGTGTGTGTGTGTGTATACAGTGTGTGTGTGTACAGTGTGTGTGTGTGTGTGTGTACAGTGTGTGTGTGTGTGTACAGTGTGTGTGTGTGTACAGTGTGTGTGTGTGTGTGTGTGTGTGTGTACAGTGTGTGTGTGTGTGTGTGTGTGTGTGTGTGTGTACAGTGTGTGTGTGTGTGTGTGTGTGTGTGTGTGTACAGTGTGTGTGTGTGTGTGTGTGTGTGTGTACAGTGTGTGTGTGTGTGTGTGTGTGTGTGTGTGTGTGTACAGTGTGTGTGTGTGTACAGTGTGTGTGTACAGTGTGTGTGTACAGTGTGTGTGTGTGTGTGTGTGTGTGTGTGTGTGTGTGTGTGTATGTGTGTGTGGCTGTTAGTACAAGTGTGTGTGTGTACAGTGTGTGTGTTTCTATATGTGTGTGCAGTGTGTGTATATGTGTGTGTGTTTCTATGTGTGTGTACAGTATGTGATAGAGTGTGTTTTTAGGTTCATGTGTTTGCCTCTGTGTTCCTACACGTGTGTCTCTGTACCGGTGTCTATGGTGTGTGTCTTTATGCTTGTGTGTTTGTGTAGGTTTCTATGTCTGCGTGTCTCTGTTTGCGTGTATCTGTGTTTCTGTGTATGTAGTCTGTGGTAGAGGTGTGTAAGTTTCTTGTGTGTGTCTTTCTATGCTTGTATTTGTGATGGTTGTGTGTGTGTGTGTCTATGTTTGTATTACGGTGTAATTGTATCTATGTTTGTGTGTCTGTTACTGATGTATGTTTTTAGTTCCGCATGTGTGTGTCTCTGTGTATGTGTGTCTGTACGAGTGTCTTTGGTTTAGTGTGTCTCCATGTTTGTGTCACTGTGTAATTAATTGTATCTAGGTTTCTCGTGTGTTTGATTGCATGTGTATGTTTTTAGTTTCGCATGTGTGTGTCTCTGCGTTAGTATATGTGTGTCTGTATGAGTGGTTGAGTGTCTCCATGTTTATGTTCGGATGTGTGCATTTTGTTTTATCATTAATCCGTCTATGTGAGTAAATCGTGTGTGATGCTATCTGTACGTTGTGCTGTATTCCTTACCAGGGCCCACCTTTGTTTAGGAAG